>NC_053113.1:23936350-24236350 GCF_010015445.1 Perca fluviatilis | reverse complement strand
ATATTCACTTACTGGAAGTGATGTAGTATTGAAACGATTAAACATGACAAAAATATGGAACTTTGAAATCCCGTAACTTTAATTTCATGGAGTCAAGCATCTTCTCCCTGAGAAACAGATAATGTTTGATATGAGTATGATTATTCAAAACAAGTGACTCATAAAGTAGCAGCAGGAGGGCCGGCAATGGTGAGCATTGTTAGTCTGATCCAGTCCAGTTCAGTGAAACCAGTCCAGATAATGAGGAAGAGGTGTTTATTCCCTGAGTTTGTCCAGACAGTCCTACAGTCAAGCTTTTGTTTATTATTCAGTCACCAGTCTGTTCATCTCGCTCCGAGGTCACTCCTCTCACCTGCAGCCTTCATTAAAGACACATCAAGCTTCTGTTTGGTATTAAGTGGTGGTGCCAAAACAATCACAGGATTACAGCTTTATTCAAAAGTAATCAATAATAATCTTTGTTTTTTTCTCACCCGAACAGATGTTAAGCCCTCAGGTGCCCACACTAGTCAGTTACCTAGGAGACCAATCCGTAACTGAGGCCCTACTGGGTGCACTTGTGGATGTGTCACAGGCCAGCCCTTCCTCACTGGTCAGCTTTCTGCCAACGCTGAGAATTGTGGGACAAAAATGCCCTGCTCTCCTGGGTCACGTTGCCAAAATCCATGGGGCCGTGGGTATCATCAGTGAGGTACATACACACACACACACACACACACACACACCGCATCCGAGCCCGGCCCGCGTCCGACAGAGCAGTAACCGATCCCGGCCCGACAGGCATTAAGATATTTATGTCTGAGCCCGACACAGTTAAAATCTAATTTTTTTTCTCATACTAATGACACATGTACGTTTGTGTAGAAATCCCACTTTTATTAAGCAACTGTAGGAAGGCATTCGGAAATGTCAACAGATGAGCGCATCAGCGCACACGGGGCAATAAGCGCATGTTAACACAGGTGTGCACAAGAGGCGCGCTGGTGTGACCATGCTCGACCCGAACCGAACATAATTTCTAAATATCTGTCCGAACCCGGCCTTTCGGGCTCAGGTCGGGTATCCATCCTCTATTGTGTTTCAGTTGACTATTGATACCAGCAAAGGAATAATAATTATGTCCTTTTTATACTTTTTGTACGGATTAAACAAACAAGATATAATGTGTTAATTAGTGAGCTTGCTGGTAGAAGGTTTTTGTTTCCTTCGGACGGACCAGGCTAGCTGTTTTCCCGTTTCCAGTCTTTGTGCTAAGATAAGCTAACCGACTGTTGGCTGCAGCTCTGTATTTACTGTACAGACATGAAAGTTGTATTGATCTTTTCATCTAACTCTCTGCAAGAAAGCGAATAAGTGTATTTCCCAACATGTTGAACTATTTCTTTTAAGAAAAAGATGATTCCCAAACTCCAATTAAGGAACAGGAAGAGACAAGAAAAGGGTCCTTGAAATCAGTCTTAACAGGCTGAAGAGGCTTCAAAAATACTCAAATTCCTGTAAAAATGGCTTGGGAATAATTCTATTAGGGCATTCAAACACACAACGCAACAGGCAGGAGTGATTATTTCAATGAGTAGGGAGGAACTGGCTGCCCTCTCACATGACTTGTTCTCTGTTGTCCTGCCAAGTGTAAAAACACTCTAACCCAAGCTGGACAAGCTGGGCACATGCGGAGGTTTTAACTGCTGTCTAATACTTACATCAGTGTTCTGGAGCCTCTGTCCTAAACAAACATGTGTCGACTCCTCAGAGTTCTGTCTCTGCAGCTGAACAGAGAAGAAGAAAATCTCATTTGAAGGAACAGTTAAAGAGCAGCCTAATGGTGCAAGAATGATACAATTTAAGGGAACATTAACAGCAGGAAAGGTTCTGTTTTATACATATTGTGAGAAAATTACAGAGGAGAAAATGTGTTCTTCAAAAAGGGACAACCTCAACTGAACTGCACTTAAGTGATATACCTTCCTGCCTGGTATTACGTAATTGCTTGAACCATTTTGATGCAGCTGGTATTCATTTCTCAAAATACTGCCTATAAAACTATAGCTACTTGCTTGGGCTTACAATATCAAAATTAGTTTCGTAGCAGGCTAAATGTGTCCCATTTGCATTTTGGCCAACCCATGAGTTAAACACTTGGCTGCCCTGCAGACCTGGCTGCTTATTTGCCTCTAATGGCACTTCTTTTGGTGTAAAAAGTGGTGTTTCAGCAATGAACTGACTGTGATTGGCCTCTGCAGAAACACTTGAGCTGCTGATTAGAGGTTAATTAGCCTAGCAACTGGAGCAAAGTGCAAGGTGGCATCGCTGCAGACTGATGGGCTGGAGATGGAGGGAGTGATGTAGGCTGAGCTGTCTCAGACAAACACACATGCACAAAGTGCATGGTCAGTCATTATTGTCTTATCAGCTGCCTGACTCTCTTTGAGCAGAAACCCCCCCAGTATTGAGCCCTTTATGACCAAATATCTGCAGCACTAATGGCATTCCCATCAGCTTCAGTCTTACTTTGTGTTTAATGCTAATTACCAAATGTTAGCATGCTAACACACTGAACTAAGATGGTAAACATCAGCACTTTAGCATTGTCATTGTTAGGATGTTAGTATGATACAGCCTACACAGTTTTGTTCATCTGATGGTTTAAATTAACACTCCTAATTCTTCTGTTTATATTATCTTTCCTTCCCATTTGAAAGTGGTTCACAGGAGATCCCTAGACACAAGACACAAGGCAATGCAAAGGATGATACATGATACACTAGGCACAGTGGGTCAGCGTGCCTGACATTAGCCTCTTACGTGCAAACCTCAAGGGGAAAATACAAACGTTATTTTTTTAAACCTGTTATCTGGCAGCAGTTTGCATCTTCCAAGATATTTTGTGATGACGCAGGTGTTCAATACCTGTCCGTGATGAGAACATCTTTGCCCAGGACACAATCCATTATTTCCACAAACTGTGCCCTATGCTACGTCCGCACTTCCTTTACTGATATTAAAATGCTTGCTAACATGCAACATACATTGAGAATATATATTTTTTTCTCCCACAAAATCTTTGTTGATATGAGTATATAGTGCATGAGATAGTTGTATCAACTTGTGTTGTGCAGACGCAGTAAGTAATACATGACTGTCCACTAATGATAGGTAGGATGAAGTCACACATTACAGTCAGTCTCCCTCTTTTCCTCTGGGTCCATTTAAGGCAGTTTAACAACAATTGGGGGAAATTAATGTAAGGGGAAAATATAGCATGACTGTCACAAACACACAGACAGATCATGGGGCTGGAAACCCTAATGCAGTTTTATATTACTCCAGGGCAACCTTTCCTCCTCAATCTTCTTGTCAAAAAACCTGCCAACCCAGCTACAGCACAGATACAAAATACACACGCGCACGCACACATGCACAAAGTAAGACCTCGGTGTCCTGTCTTTCTTCACATTGGAACCATTTGGAAAATAACCCATGTTTTTCTGGGAAATGCCTCTGCAGAGGCCTCCTGGTGATGGCACTGGAGAGTACCTCCTGTGGGTTTGTGTTTGTGCCACACACACACACACACACACACACACACACACACACACACACACACACACACACACACACACACACACACACACACACACACACACACACTGTCTCACTCGGGTTCATTTGTACTTGATTCTAACAGGATTGCAACACTCTTTCTTGCTTCCTTTACCTCCTGAAGAGAGTTAGTCTATATTGTGTTTCTGGACTTATTGAGTGTTAGATCAGCATATACCACAATGTTCATGTTATAGAGCTGTGATTCCCAAGCAGCCATTTCAATTGGTCATAAAACAGTTGAATTGGCTGAAATAACCAACATATTTGGATGCATTTTTGGCGGTGGTTAGGCTTTTCTTTTACTTATTCCTGTAACACTGGGTATTATTCATTAATAATTAACATCAAGTTTTGATATTTTCCTTGTTTTTGGACCTAGGGAATATCACTTTTGATGTACTTTGCTGAAATTCTTCACAGTTACTTCGTTCAGATAGAAATGTTTAGATTTCAAAGGTTAAATCACCCCTCCCTTGATATACAGTATACTCATTGTTGCAAATAATGAATGCGCTCTGGGAAAGAAAGCACACATTCATACACACAGCAGTACAATATCTCCATGGGGCTTGTTAGTGTGCCAGACTGCAGCTCCGAAAAAAGCAGAGAGATCAGTGTGCTGATTGACAGTCAGGGGAAACTAAGCAACAGAGCAAACAAGGAAAGAAAGGCTTGTCGCTAGACTGATGCAGTTTTTTCTTTTCTTTTTTTTTAATTATAAAATCTGAATCATTTTTATTTAAATTAAGTATTTTAACCGATACTGTGTCTCCTGCACACAAATCACATGTGCTCCTGCCAGAGGAGATTGGCTCCCAGTGTTGTTGGGATTATGATAATGGAGTAATGGAAAAGAATGGGCCAAGTTGTGTCTTTCTCAGAGGGTGTGTGTGTGTGTGTGTGTGTGTGTGTGTGTGTGTGTGTGTGTGTGTGTGTCAGTACACATGAGGCAGAAAGAACTGATTTCTTTCTCCAGATCCGTATCCGTCCTGTCAGATCGGCACTTTGGAGGAATATCCGTTACCCTGCCATAATGTTTTGGACAACATTAAAAGTTATAATTAAATACAACAGTTCTTCCTGTTTCTGATTCTTTGCAGGATTTTAAATAAGAATTTTTTCATACGTTAAACAAGTGATGTATTTAGGACATCAAATCAAGGCCAGGTGCTTTTTCCAGACAATTAAACACGAAATGTGGTGATTGATGATTAAGAAAAGCTTCATATGACCTGGCAGGCTTTCAAAAAATATTACTTTAAAATGTCTCACTTGCAAACTGTAAATGATGAGAATTCTGCTTATGCTGTCACGTTTGGAAATATTGTAGTAAGTTCTTAAAAAGTAAAATCATCTCAACAATAAAGTCTAAATTGTGTGCAGAAGTAGCACACATCCTCGTAAAGTCTTTGTACCTGCAGCCTGCACTCCAGGCTCACAAACTCCTAAATACCTACTTGGCATGTTGTTACAGTATAAAGTCAAGTTATACCTTTTCTGGTAGTTTTAGCATCCACGTATAAATATAGCATCTTACAGAGAGTGAAACATGGCCAAACTGTGCAGTAACTGCATTCTTCTCTCCTTGTTACAAGGTGTGCTTGAGCTCTGTAAGCACAGCTTTGTCTGTCATTTTGGCCCTCCATCAATCAATCGGTTTTTTTTTCAGTTTTATACAAGTGTGAAGCCTTAAGTTTTTAAAAGAATCCTGTTTTTGTCCCCAGATGGACTTTTTTTGGGCTTTGGCCGCCCTAAAACACAGCAAGGCCGTTACCGAATCATGTCACCTTTGTTCATCTGTCATCACAGATTCCTGTCTTGACAGGTTTACCCCACTTTAAAACGTGTCTGTTTTTGTTAAATAACGTGGTATGATCCAAAAGGGGTAAGGATAAAACCTCGCAGTTTAAAACAGTGATTACAGGAAATAGCACAAAGAGAAGTTTGAACCTTACTCTAAGAATACAACAATTATGTGTACAGTATTATTGTGTGTCGGAGGTGAGCAGGTTTTATATGTTTCTGATTCATTTTACACAGAAAGCAGGCTGAGAATGATCAAATTTGTGTTTATGTGTGTTATTACAAAGGCAGATGGGAAAGTAATGCCATTTGGGGAAAGAAGAAGTTTATATTTTCTAAATTTGCTGAGAGCATGTGTTTGTAATTATTATTGTTTGTTATGATTTAGAAACAAAGAAGTGCGACCAACACCCCCACAATGTAGTGACACAATACTTTCACAAACACTGGCAATACTGGTCCCATTTTCAGTAATTATCAGTACACTCAGAAACAACCCACAACATTAAAAATAGCCATTAAAATGGATGATTTTTGTACAATAAAACAACTTGTTGGCAATCTTAATCTTTCTTTCCTTATTCCTATGATTAGTTTTACGCTGGAACGAGCATGGATCACAGCACCAGATGTTATCATTTTGACATCTTGTCTTTCTCTCTGTGTTGGTCCCTTTCTCCAGACTCATGCTCACAGCTCCTTGGTCTACCTGGTGTCCTGTCTGGGCAGCATGGAGCACAGCTTTCACCACACATTGCTGCTGGAAATCAGAGCTCTGACCGACCGTTACTCGTCTTTAGTGGGAGGCTGCGGTAAAGACATCTACAGGATGAGCAACTCGTTTACTGCTATAGCCCGACTGCTGGGGAGAAGACTGGAGGAGAGCACGGCTATCCACTGCAGGTCAGGAGACACACATTTACAGGCTATTTTTTATCCTCTTATGTCTCTTTTTTTCTCTTGTTTATTATAGATACATATAAAGTGTTAACTCTTGAAATATATAGACGTCCTGGTAGGTATTCTTTTTACCATTGACAGGTTAGCTGTTTCCATCTGTTTTCAGTCTTTATGCTAAGCTAAGCTAGCTAGCTGCAGGCCGTAGCATGATATGCAACCTACAGACATGAGAGTGGTATTCATCTTCTCATCTAACTCATGTCCAGAAAGCGAATAAGCATATTTCCTAATATGTCAAACTATACTGTTAAACGTATGGATTTAGGTATGCTGAATAAAACAACACCAAACAAACTAATTAGACGTGCTCGATAAACTGAATATGTGTTTTCATAAACAAAAATTTAAAAAGTGCTACTCCCATGTGAGGTGCTCATCTGGCAGCAGTAGGAATCCAGATTAATTTCTCTGTTAGAACTAGTAACGTGATTTGGGATATTTAAATGGTTACCTCATGTTTTGTATGTATGTATATATATATATTTATATACTATACTATAAAGAACTACAGTACAGCAACATGTAGTTCCAGACCACCGGAGATTCATTGTTAATGTTAACAGATGTTTTTCTTCATATTTTTATTAGTGCTTGTATAAGCTGTGATGTTCCTTCAAGTAATACAGCAAATACCGTCCGGTATTTCCTCCCATCATTTAAAGAAACTGACAACTTATTTTCTTAACCTGCTGCCAGAACTTAAGACTGATTTGTTTACCTGTTTAAACATTTTGCCTGTGGGTTTGTCCCTGGTTTGAAGTTGCAAAAAGGTGATGGGATGTACTTCACTTCCCCAATCAGCATTTAACGATATTTAAATTAAAAACTGATAAGAGTTATGGGGTTGTTTGCTTGTGTTGAAAGGCTGCTGTCAATCAAATCTCATCAATCCGCACACAATGCTGATGAAGCAAATTTTTAAAAAACTAACTTTGATTGTTGCTTATTTACTTTTTAGGGGCTTTAAATGGTGTTGATAATTGACAAATAATCTGGATCAACGGAAGTACATTTTCAGGATAATTGCCCCTCTCTGTGTGTTGCCGTTCTCAAAATCCCTCCGCTTCAGGAAACAACAACAAACTTCAAGCTACACACTAAAAAAAAAAATTTGGATCATGCAACAAGGCAGGCCTTCTTGGTTCTTTCGGGGAATGATTGTAAAGATTTGCAAAGAATATGTTTCGGCATTTACTATCTAACTGGGACGTTTTGGGACCAATTGGTGGGGATTGCTGTGGACGAAGTACACATGTCGATACACTGGTAAGAGCAAATTACATTTAACCATGTATCCAGCTAATTTTAATAGCTCATGTTACTGTATTGTGTGAACAGTTCACTTCATTTAATATTGTATTTGGCGTTTTCTTTTGCCAGATGCAAATGTTCCACCAAAACAAGTTCCTTCCCGAGAACATTTTGCAGATTTGATTGGTTTAAAGAAATGCAAACAACGCAGAGCGTTTTATTCTCCAATCCCAGAATATATGTGTGGAGTAGCCAGACCTTACTCCACAGCCCTAAAGATAGGTCTGGCAATTTGAGACTAAATGACAAAGGACAAAGTACTCCAGTTGTAAACATCTGGATTGCCTAGACAATTTATAATGAAATCATCAATTATTTAAATACTGATTCCTGTGTCAAGAGTTTTGAAACTTGTTTGAAACTTGTAAAAAGCTAAGAGAATACATATACTAAGCCCACACATTCAATCGATTTGTGGTACTAAAACCTAAAAAATGTGGGTTTGTAACAATATACTATTATTATGTGCATAAGTTGACTGGGATTCATCTGGCTGTAGTGTGGGAATGACACGCACAGCTCTCTCCGAAACAAGAACATCATGTGCAGGATTGGAGGCTTCCAAAGACTTTGCTTGGGGTATAATAGAAGAAAGACAGAGGGAATGAGGGATTGAGAGAGGCAGGATGGTTTATTAGTGAAACAGCAGGGGGTGAAGACAGAAGAAAAACAACAACGGGGCAGTTGTAAGTCCTCTTTCAGCAAACAAGTGGACTGTTAAATGAAGTTATAAAGACCACTTGTAGGGAAAAAATAGGGACAGAAAGAAAAAATGAGAGCGATGGAGGGAGGGAATAATTAGTTTGGTTAGAGAGCAAAAGAGAGGAGACAGGCGGTGAGGGACAAAGAAAAACAAAGCCCAAGAGAGAGGGGAGAAAGTGAGATGTAGCCAACAAAAGAGGGAGAGAGGGGACATGTGGGGTGAGAGACACAGAAATAGAGCCAGTCATTGTGAGAAAGGGAGAATTATAGAAACGCTAGCCAGAAATGTGTCTGTCCAGCTTCATCTCACGTGCCCACCACATGCAATCCAACCCTTTGCCCTCTGTGTGTGTGTGTGTGTGTGTGTGTGTGTGTGTGTGTGTGTGTGTGTGTGTGTGTGTGTGTGTGTGTGTGTGTGTGTGTGTGTGTGTCTCAGTACACATGAGGCAGAAAGAACTGATTTCTTTCTCCAGATCCGTATCCGTCCTGTCAGATCGGCACTTTGGAGGAATATCCGTTACCCTGCCATAATGTTTTGGACAACATTAAAAGTTATAATTAAATACAACAGTTCTTCCTGTTTCTGATTCTTTGCCGGATTTTAAATAAGAATTTGGTCATATGTTAAACAAGTGATGTATTTAGGACATCAAATCAAGGCCAGGTGCTTTTTCCAGACAATTAAACACGAAATGTGGTGATTGATTATTAAGCTTCATATGACCTGGCAGGCTTTCAAAAAATATTACTTTAAAATGTCTCACTTGCAAACTGTAAATGATGAGAATTCTGCTTATGCTGTCACGTTTGGAAGTATTGTAGTAAGTTCTTAAAAAGTAAAATCATCTCAACAATAAAGTCTAAACTGTGTGCAGAAGTAGCACACATCCTCGTAAAGTCTTTGTACCTGCAGCCTAAATACCTACTTGGCATGTTGTTACAGTATAAAGTCAAGTTCTAGGCTACCTTTTCTGGTAGTTTTAGCATCCACGTATAAATATAGCATCCTACAGAGAGTGAAACATGGCCAAACTGTTTTACAGGGTGGACGAGGCATGCCCGCAGTCTCCCTGTGCATATCTTCCGGGGGGAGGCGGGGGAGGTAGTGGGTCAGAGGAGCGGCTGCAGGTGAAGATCCAGGCCTTCGATGAGAAAATGGCGGAGGAGGGGGAAGAGGAGGAGGTGGAGGAGGACTCTCCGGCCCCCCAGCGACGCTACAGCCTGAGCCAAGCAGTCAGGGAAGAGAGACGAGAAATGAGATTCAACAGGTTGGTTAGTACTGTATGTAACATGGCATGGCTCTGCTGAGTATCTGCTGAGTATCTGCTGAGTATCTGACTGAATAGTAAGAATTTCTTTTTATGAAGAATACCCAGCTAGAATCTTTTTGTTCCAAGAACATTCTGAGAATGTTATCATTTTGGTCCAATGAATGTTTTTTTTAAATGTAGGATAACATTCTATAAAAACATTTTAAAAATGTTTGGTGATAAACATGTTTTTAGTGGGAAGTTTTCTTTTGGTTCCCAGAATGCTTATTTTAAAGGTAGGATAGAATTATATAAAGACATTCTATAAATGTTTGGTGATAACCTTCTTAAAATGTTTTTAGCGGGAAGTTTTCTTTTTGGTTCCCAGAATGTTTTTTTTAAACCTAGGATAACATTGTATGCAAACATTCAAAAAATATTTGTTGATAACCTTCTTAAAATGTTTAGTATTTTATTTCATTGTTAGAAAATGAAGCCCTAACATTCTTAAAATGTTTTTAGTGGCACATTTTTTGATGTTCCCAGAATGTTATTTTAGAATAGGATATGCTTTAAAACCCTTATTGAAATGTTTTGTGGTAACATTTAGTTAAAATATGTTAACATTATTAGAACTTGGGACAGTATATTAAAAGGTCCACAAGTCCTACAGTTTGATTACAAGTCCATTACGCTGGTATACAAAGCCAAAAAATGAACACATAACTTGTCTAATGCTTTTTGACTGTACTGCTGTAAGTTGATGTTTCTGCTTTCTGAATGTTTCTGCTGCAGAACTATACAACAATTTTTTTTTCCTAAAATGACATTAGTTTGTCATATAACAAATGTATCTTGTATAAAATTATTGACATGTATGATAAATATCCATATAATAAGAAGTAGATTAAACAAAGAGCCTCTTTGAATCAGGGTGTTAACTCACCTTGTCAGTGCTAACGGTTCACTATCTGTTGTGTTATAAAGTGAATAGTCCTGTAGACCACTGAAAATAATTGATAAAGTGTTGGCAAGTGTCTGTTAGCATGTTGTAGCACTTGTACATGTTGCTACCTTACAAGGTACATTGGGCACAACTGAAGCAAGTTTAACGGGAACTAGAGTGCTGAATCCTTTTAGTGTAATTTGTAACTAACGTAAAATTTGTAAAGTTGGCCAAAGACAACAAAAAGATCTCCAAGCAAAAGCAGACACTCATTACAAAAGATCAGTACCTTTAGCAAAGTAATTTATATGCCCACAATATAGTACTCCTGCCATGCATTGAAATTCAAACATTTTGCAGTTGTATGTTTTTCTTTTAGTTTTTACAAAATCATTGTCAACAATCTCCCAATGCCCACAGAACCCTGCAACAAAACCAAACCCTGGACATTTTGCACCACTTTGTTTTATATTTTCTGGTCTCTTTTAGGTCAAAGAGCCTGGCTCTCCACGCTGTGCGCTCACGCTCCATCAACTCAGACACCGGGGAGGACGGTGAGGGATTGGAGCCAAGCCCAGACCACATCTCCTCCAACACATTGGTGAATTCACACTCAGAAAACCAGGAAGCACCGACTGCTGAGATGAAAGTGACGGGTGACGGTGCGATGCCCATTACCACTGCCCTGGACAGAGGGGTCAAAGAGGCTGAGAAAGATCCAAGCAGAGAGAAGGAGGAGCAGGAGGACGCCGACAGACTCTTCATCCATTTAAGAGACAATATGGAGACGATCAGAGAGTTCTGTCGAGACATGGTGCAGCAGATCCCCATACCAGAGCAGTGTGCGATAGAAGGTAATGTGAACTGAATTGTCAGTACATGCTTTCTTTTAGATCAGTTTAAGAAATAATTTGATGACAGTGTTATTTGTGTATGCAGTAGGTGGAGAAGAACAGTGAAGTACACAGAGAGAGGCAAAGAGAGGGTTTGTGTAACCCGCGGAACCTGAATGAGATTACAGTCAGACATGGTGGCTGGGGTTGATTAATGATGTGGTATGAATCATTGTTATGACCAAGTCATCTTGGCCCAAGTCCCAGTAAGTCTCAAGTCATTTGGTCCAAGTCTCAAACAAGTGTTGATTTATTTTTTTGGGGTCAAGTCAAGTCAGAGGTTAAGTCAAGTCAAGTCAAGTGGAGTCCTTAGTTAACGCAAGTCAAGTCCCAAATCAAGTCACGTTTTACATTTTTAAATCCAAAAGTGATTACTGGTGGCACAGACGCAGCCGTTGTGGCGGTCTGGTCCGACCAGTGACGCTTCATCAGGGGTCTTTCATGTTACATGTTGCCATAGCAATGACTTTGATTGACAGCCAGTCCTCCAATCATGACAATCCCATACCGGGGAACTTTTTGAGTCGTCCAATCACGATTCACAGTTTGCGCTGCTGCCGCCGCTGCATAGCATACTTGATAGTTAGACAGAAACGTGATGTTAAATTATATTATTATATATTTAACAGCTTACATTCAATCTAATGAGTCATTTGAGTCATCATGCCTCAAGTCAAGTCGAGTCTTGAGTCATTAACTTACAAGTCCAAGTCGAGTCTCAAGTCATTCATTTTTTGTCAAGTCGCAAGTCATCAAACGGTGACTCAAGTCGACTCAAATCCGAGTCACCAAGTGTGAAGTCCACATCTCTGGTATGAATACACCTCCTCTTCTCCTCTCTCCTTCCCACTTTCACTCTTTACCTCACATAAACACCCATTTAGACCCAATCAGTCAGGGAACAGTTTTCTTTTAAATTTGCATGTGCTGATTAATGATTTTTAATCCTGTCCAGAGGGCATGTGAGTGTGATTTTTCTCCTTCTACCCAAGTATTAGTTATAGTTCTCCTATAATTTATATCCTGTCTGGACCGACACCTTGTATTTTAAATTGGATCTTTGACGTTTTGTGAGCTAAGAGCTGTTTTTTTTAGTTATTGAGGGCCATCAGCCAAGCTGGTGAAGAGGATCATATGATTTTCCTGTGGAATATCTCTGTTTTGAACTGATACAATTTGGCAGTAAGTTACTGAGGAGCACAGCAAATAGTTTTTAAATGTATTATTTATTATTTATCTCCCCTTAGACTTTTATTAAAAATAGATCCTTAGATCATCTCTTTGATTTGATGTTGAATGATTATATTAACTTTATCATCTCTGTCCCCCATTGGCCTCATCCGTGGATTTACATGAGGCAAAACACAAACACAATTCATGAGAACTGTTTGGTTGATATCTAATCTTTGCAATTCAGATTCAAAATGGTTTCATCTTAAAGGGGTCCGTGTGATCAATTCTATTATTGGTTTTGGTCTTCTCATGGGAGTATTGCCAGACCTATTCATTTATATTATGCCATGGAGCTCGTCATGGAGATAATTTGTTAATGGGAAGGTATTGAGGTATAGAGGCAAATAATTGTTTTGAAGTGGTCAGGCTTATTAAATTCAGTTACATCTATACAACATAGTCAGGTTTAAGTAGAAACAGATGAATGTAATGCATACATATGTAGAATAAAGGACATATATATGGGTGCAGTTTTGTGTGTGTGCACGCTTGCGCTCATACCTTAGTTCTTGCAGCGCGTGCTGACTAGTAACAGGGTCAGTCAGTTCATGTGAAAAAACAATGAAATGAGAAACCTGTCTCCAAACTAATTTAATCCACTTTCTAAAACTTTGTAATCCCTTTTCACATTTCCCCTCTCATTCGTCTCATATTCAGGGATTTGATATTTTATTTTCATTCATGTGTTATGCTTTCTGCTTATTTTCCATTTTCCAATTCGATTTGCTCCACTTGAATTAAGACTTCATTGTCATCTTATACTGTTGCAGCGCCTGTTTTAACATTTCCCATATTGAATCTGATTTTATTTAAACTTTATTCAGCCCCTCCTGCAATGATGAATCTTAGCTTAATGGGATATAAATCACAGCTAAATTCAACCAACAAACAATGAAATATGCATTTGATACATCAGATACACATATTTTACAAGATAGACACATTTAGACATAAAATACATTGAGCTAGGCAACAAGACCTCTGGTGTCTTACACACCTGTAGTGTGGGTGCAGACATGCACAAATTCAATAATACACCAGTTCACACTTAACCACACAAACACACACACACACACACACACACACACACACACACACACACCACACACATACTTACATGCAATTGGACAGTACAATTCTTTATGTATTCCTTTGTCTGATCCATTTGCAGCAGTGAGTCCCTCTAATAGGGACAAGGCTTCAGTCTTTTGAACATATTAAGATCAGACAAAGCTCACACACACACTCGCACACACAGCACCAGACTCAAACACGACACGAGAGGTGATGATATTTTTATTGACAGGGGAAGGGAGGGGATGTTAGGGGATTAGTCATTTTAACTAAGAGGCAGCCAGGAGTCATATACACAATCATAGACACACACACACACACACACGCACACACACTAATATAGATGTATATGCACACACGTAAAACAGGAAAGACATAAAATAACAAACTCCTCCTTTGGCCTCTGGTTAATTGATTAAATATGAAGGTGAATGTAAATATACAATTGTTAAACACATATACATAGACACACATTCATTCCTCTATCCGTAATTGGTGCTTTGCATCTGCTCTCTTAGTATTAAGTCTCTTTATGAGAATCAACCCCTAGCAAATGATGTCACAGGTGGTCTCAGCTGGAAGATGTCATCATGTTGCTGGCTGGCCTACACGTGAGCTGCCGACCCATTCATCTCAGGGGATGAGGATTACACAGAAGAGTGTGCATGCACATGTATACTCAATCCAAACACACACACACACACACACACACACACACACACACACACACACTGAGTTGAAACAAACATATACAGCGTTTCCGACTGTCAGATACAGAAAAACTTTCTCAGGAACTCATGAAACTAACGAGTGAAGCAGGATAAACAGACACACATTCTATGTATTCTGTTCTATCTATTTACATCCTATAAACTGGGATAACCTTGGTTTTGTTGAATTGTTTTGGCTTTTGAGTTTTTCTGTATGTCCAGAATAACAAATTATGGTTTGATCACTTTGAACGACTTCAGTCACCTAAAGCATAGATAGTTTCACTTTATTATTAAAACTTGTAGGAGATATCCAGAATGGCTTTATCTTTACAAGTTACTGACTAGAACTAGAAGATGTTTGATTCCTTTAACCATCTTGGGGAACGCAGTTATTTGCTTTCTTTTAGTGAGATGAGAAGATTGCTACAACTCTCATTTTTGTCCGTCTAATATAAGCCTACACCCAGAAAAAGAAACAGCTAGCCTGGCTCTGACGAAAGGTAACTGCCAACCAGCACCTCTAAAACTCACTTGTTTAATTCAAACCAAATTATAAAAACAACAATTTGCTGTTTTACAGGGGATTTTGTGGCACACTATTTCTCGCTTGGAAGCAGTTATTTTATTTTGCATTTATAGCATAAAATAAAAATGAAGCGCTACAAAAAGAAACCATTATTTTATTTTGATCTAACATATGATTTCCTTGTGAAGCACAGAAACTGTTGGACCGTCACTGTTTTTGTCTTCCTGGCTGAGATGTGGGAGGTCGTGGGAGGTGGTGGTGGTGGGAGAAGAAGACATTTTCTGATGCATGCTATGAATCGATCTGTAAAAATGTTCCCAAGGTTAATCAAGTCCATATGTGCAAGGGACATAGAGAAGCACACAGATGAAGAGAGCTAGCTGGTTTAGCTTGGGAAAATTAATGATTGCAATTTTTATGTGTTTGTGTGACAGATTCAAATCGAGGATGTGTGGCCAAGCTGTCGTTCTCCTGTCCTCTTAAGGGCCACTACTGTCTGTACGCCAAGTCCTGCTTCAACCTGACCAGCCGACAGCCTCATCTTTGGATACACATCATGCTGCTACATCTACAGGTGCACAGAAAATTTGGTTCTGGTTTGCTCACTGAAGTTGTATTACATTGTAGAGCAGAAAGGAATGTAGTGCCCTTTTTGAAAATCTGGACTTCTTTTAATTTAGCACGAAAACCTAATGTAAACTTTACATTAAATGTTGATTCTGATTCTTGTCATTTCTGGGAATATATGAAGAGTTTTACAGTTGAGGAAATATCCTTGTTCAAATGCGTAATTGCAAACAAGAGTAGCTTTGTTTTCCCAACCTTTTTTCTCCTTTTTGCCCATACTTTTCCTCTTTTTCTATCCAAACCATATCTCTTTTTTAGTGTAATTTTATTTGTTTCTCTGGTGTTTTCTTTTCTCTCTCTTTTGACCAGAGTAAGTCCAGTGTCGCTCTGTGCTCCAGGGATGATTGTGTCCAGAGGCTTGCCTCCCTTTGGGAGAAGACGCAGCTAAAAGGTGCTCACAGCTTCCCCATGGCCATGACACAGCACACCACCCCACACAGGAAGGTACTGGACCAAACTTTGTGTGTGTGTGTGTGTGTGTGTGTGTGTGTGTGTGTGTGTGTGTGTGTGTGTGTGGGTGTGGGTGTGGGTGTGGGTGTGGGTGTGGATGCTGCTTTCCCTATCTGTCTCCAGCTGAGAAGATGAAGTCAGCAGTAGTGAAAAAAACTAAAAACAACTCTTCAACATAATAAAGTGTAAAAGTTCAACATCCACTTTGTTTAAATATGGAATGCACTAAATGGACAGTTCTGTATACAAGGCCTTTGCTCACCCCTTCTTCTCATCTTAATCATGCCGGTGTGTGTGTGTGTGTGTGTGTGTGTGTGTGTGTGTGTGTGTGTGTGTGTGTGTGTGTGTGTGTGTGTGTGTGTGTGTGTGTGTGTGTGTGTGTGTGTGTGTGTGTGTGTGTGCCCATTTCAGCATTTTTGTAAGTGTGTGGATGTGGGTGTTGTTCCATATGCTGCCCTTTCATAATGTGACAAGCTAAGTGGTCGCTAGGAAATAATTAGACCCACAAAGAAAATAGAGCTGTGGTTTGTTTTGTGTGTTTCGTGTGTTGTGGCTGTAATCAGATGGACCAGCTATGGTTACCATATGGAGCATCAGCAACTGTACACAGGGCAGCAGTGGCGGAGGAAGTACTCAGATCTGTTACTTTAGTAAAAGTACTCTTTTACAAGTAGAAGTCCTGCATTGAAAATGTTACTTAAATAAAAGTATGTTAGTATGATCAGGTAAATATACTTAAGGTATTAAAAGTAAAGATACTAAATGCAGAAAAATAGCCCTGTGACTGTTATACTGTTACATATTATATCATTATATTATTATGCTCATACTAAGCAGATAAGCAGGATGTTACTGTTGTTGTTGGTTGAGGTGGAGCTTGTTTTTAACAATTTTTTATTGGACTTCAACTAAGGATTAGTGATTGGATCAACTGATTGTTTGGTTTGTAAAAATTCCCAAAAAATGGAGAAAGACCCCAGAGTGACACCTTGACGATGCTTGTTTATTCCAACCAATAGTACCAACTTCAACATTATTAAAGCGCTCATATTATGCTTTTTGGCTTTTTCCCTTTCCTTTATTGTGTTACATATCTTTTTTGTGCACGTTATAGGTTTACAAAGTGAAAAAGCCCAAAGTCTACCCCAAAGGGACTGACCATCTCCAACAGAAAACACTGTTCACAAACTGCTCCAAACAGCTCTACTGTAGTCCAGCCTTTACTTCCGTGACAAACATGCGTCACTTTGTAACACACGTTATAATGCTCGCCTAGCTGCTAGCATGGCATGCCCTCATACTCTGCTTCTTAATGGCTAGTAGACCTTACCTAGCTACTGTGCATGGGCGACTCCGAACAAAGATGGTACAGAAGTGAGATGTCTCACTCTGTAGCTAAAACAGAGAGCTCAACACATAGGGTGAAAAGGGGAGATGCTGCAATGTGCAGTACAACAAAAATATGTTTTTTGAAAATGAAACCATGTAAACCTATTCTGGTACAACCTTTAAATACAATTATGAACCTGAAAATGAGCATAATATGAGCACTTTAAGAATTAATTCAAATTATTAAAATATTTAAAAGAAAAGCAGTAAATCCTCACATTTGAGAAGCTGGAACCATTAAATGTTTTTGCATCACAAATGACTTAAAAGACTAATAAAATAGTTTCCAATTTTCAGTTGTACTTGGATAAACTGTTTGGTAGTTTAGTTTATAACATAACATATTTTATGTTTTGTATTTAAAAATCTTAATTTTTAAAGTTGTTACTAAAGCTGTCAAATAATTCTAGTGAAGTGAAAAATACACTATTTCCCTCTGAACTGTAGTGGAGTAGAAGTAGAAAGGGCCATGAAAAGAACATAAATAAAGTACAAGTACCGCAAGTTTCTACTTAAGTACTTAAGTAAATGTACTTAGTTACATTCCATCACTGCAGGGCAGGCAGACTCATGCTGTGTGACACTCATCGGTTCAAAGATGGTCGTAAACATCTGCTTTTACTGTTTTCACTGTATCAGTCTCCAGTAAAAGCTCTGATTTACCTGCTGAGCCACCAGTAAAATGTGCTTTCTGCTGTTTTCAACAGGCTCTAACTGGACCCCTCGTACCTTAAATGAACGGTTCAACATTATCAAATCCACTTATTTGCTTGCTTAAGAGTTCGATGAGAAAATCAATGACCCTTTCATGTTTGTAGAACATTAAATAAATACCTGATGATTAGAGTTGGCATTAATAAGATGTAGTGATACCGACCCAACAAACCTGCCAAGTATTTTTTAAGTTCTTTTTACTTTATATGGGTTCAGTTTTATTTTCCGGGGGCGCACCAAGGAAAACCACAGATAAGAGTATAGGAGATTTACTGGAGAGAGGGAAGAAGAAGGCCACGACCTTTCCCTCCATCCATATGCTCTGCATTTCCTCTTTGCTTTAATTCCCTCTCTATTAGTCCTCCAGCTTCACTCCTGTCACTGTCAGCCAATAAAAAACACATGTAGTGGAAGACAAGGAGAGAAGAGATGCGAAAGGGAGGAAAGCTATGGGGCTTTATGAGGCTTCAGAGTTTCAAGAGGGAGTTATTTACGTCCTCTGACAACTCACTTTAGTAGTTTTTATGGGGAGCTTATTCCCCGGAGTCCTTATGTTTTTTTGCCCAGCAGTTTTCCTTGGATTAGGGTGGCACCTAAATCATGGTCAATGTCGCTGTGGTCCTGCTCCGCGCCCTGCTATGCCCTGCTACACCCTGCTATGCCCTGCAGTGCCCTGCTACACCCTGTAACGCCCTGCAGTGCCCTGCTACGCCATGAACTACTACAACTACTATTTCTAGTCATAGTTTCATTATCTTTATTGTGACTATTATTGCCACTGTTCATCACACCCCCAATCGGCACCGTCAGACACCGCCTACCAAGAGCCTGGGTCTGTCCGAGGTTTCTCCCTAAAAGGAAGTTTTCCTCACCACCCGAGGTTTCTTCCTAAAAGGGAGTTTTTCCTCGCCACTGTCGCACTAAATGCTTGCTCTTGGGGGAATTTTGTAAATTATAGAGTGTTGTCTAGACCTACTCTATCTGTAAAGTGTCTTGAGATAACTCTTGTTATGATTTGATACTATATATAAAATTGAATTGAATTGAATTATGACACAGAGATAATATAAAGCTGGTGTGAGCAAAGAGGAGAGGGATGGAGGGAGGTAAGTTACTCGGGAGGAAAAAGTTGAGAAAGATACAGTAACAATAAAAAGCTAATGGGTTTAAAGCATGGAAATAGTAAGGAGTTAAAGAGGCAGCCGGGTCAAGAGATAAAGATAAAGATAAAACTAAGATTAAACTTGAGCCCCACGAAATTGGAGAGCTGCACCATCATTGTGTTAATCACAACAGACATAAATCAGTACAAGTGAGGAAATTGGAGGATGAAGGATGAAAAAAAAGGACTTTATGGAAAGAAATGGGCAAGATTTGGAAAAAAGCATGCAGGCACTAAGTGATTAAGATAAAGCATGAAAGAAAAAGGGAATGAGAAGGGTCAAACCTTAAAGAGGGGAGAGGAAGAAAGGGTATGAGAGAGAGTTAACAGTAAAAAAAGATGGTTAAAGAAGAGGAAAGAAATAAGTATTTTAGGAAAAGCAAAAGTAGAGAGAAAAAAATGTGGAAAGATAAAACACAATGAAGGAGGAAGACGTGAACATGCAGACTGAAAAAGACAGGAGGATGGTGGGAGTGGGAAGAGGTACAATGAAATAAGAAATTGCAGAGTAATTTTACAGAGGATGTGGCAAGAGAAAAGAGGAAGAGAAAGAGGAAAAGGCATGAGATATGATGGGAGACTGGGCTAAAGAAAGAATGGTGAAACAATACTTGTCAAGTATCACCCTTCTCAGGCTTCCACTTTTCTCAGAGTGAGAGCGTGGAGATAAAGTTTGGTGGAGGAAGAGGATTAAAGGAGAAAGAGTAAAGGTAAAGACAGAGCTGAGGCTGAGATTAGATAAAGACATTATGGGAAGGAAAGACACACAAAACGGGCAGGATGCGAAGACGAAAGCAAGAGCTGAAGGAGGAAATGGAATTTTAGGATCTGGTTTACATATAAGAATTGTTGCCTCTGTTTGAAACAGCTTATATATATACTGTATCAGAACATCCTAATGCCCAGAAAGAGCTGTGGATGAATGTGAAGGGAGACAGAAATAAAGCCTTGTTTATTTCCTTCATCCACTCCCCTTTCCAACACTCCCACTTCTCATCCACTCACCTTTCTCCTTACTCACACTGCCCTCTCTACTCCTCTTTCTGCCCCCACCTCCCACTGTCCTTTCTGTTTTTCTGGTTAAGTTTATTCAGGAAACCTCCATAAAACTTGTCTGTCCTCTCGTCTCCTCTACTGTCCTCTCCATTTGTTTCTTCTTGTTTCATACCCTCTCGTCTCATTATTAGAAGTCTCCTCCCCTCTCTATAGGTTCAAATGATCGTATACAACCACACTAGCATGTAGTCTAACTGACTTTAGACATGCATTGCTTAAACTTTAAAATGAATTGTGTGCCTTATCTTATCTAACAAAGTCTTCTTTGAAATGTGAAAATAACACATCTCCTAAAGAGCAGTTGATTTTCAGCTTTTCTAAAAATAGAATAACCTCAGAATGTTTATATAAATGTTATAGGAGTGCAATGCTAAATTGGAGTTTAAAGTACCTCAATAAAATGATTTCAGAGATATCTTTTTTTTTTCACACTTCTTCTTCTTCTTCTTTGCCAAAACCTGGTGCCTACATTACCCACATTGCAACTTGACCACAAACAATTGTTTGGTCAGAGATTCCGATAGTAGCTGTTAAAGGTGCTCTAAGTGATGTTGGGTGACGGCACTTCTTGTTGACGTTCAAAGTATTTCCAAAAAAAACGAGGCTAGCTCGCCCCTCCCTCTTCCTCATCCCGCAACACATTCTCACACCCAACTCGTAAAATAAGGACGTTCGGTCAGGAGCCTTTCTCGTTCTTATTTGACGTTAAAAGTCTCCTTTAGCGTCTCATGTAAATGTGCTTGGTCGCCACTATTGCCCGTTCGCCTCTTTTCGTCCCTTTTTGGCCCGCTTGGCCGGACGCGGGTGAAGCGCGAACCGATAGGCCGGGGGGGTTTAGTAGAAAAACAACGGGGAAAGGACGCCTCAAAAGCTGGGAAACACACGCCGGAGGCGGGAAACAAGAAAGGACAAAAGCCGGGAAACACACGCCAGAGACGGGGAAACAAAACGCCACACGCGGGGCGCGAACCCGAGTCTCCTGAGTGAAAGTCCGGTGTTTTACCCATCCGCCACCCCAGCCACCTTCCTTACGCAGCAATTTCCCCTTACATACCACTCGCTAAATCTCATCCAACTGCGTCTCTCCCCAGTACGTTACACAAATACGCCGAAGGGTGCCATCCCGTCCCCTCTCCCTTCCTTCCTTCCTTCCTTCCACACACTAACCCCTCAATCCGCACCCCCAAATCCTTCTTGTCGGTTATTGGCTGGAACGCTGGAAGACGGTTTGTTATGTTTGGTGGTGCAGGTTGGCCCAGTTTGTGGAGCATGGGCTGTCTACAGAGACCGCTTTTTTTACAGTGTGTTCTGTGGACAGGCAGCTCGCGGATGATGAGATGTTTGCTGTATGTGACAAAAAATGCTGTAGCCTAAAAAACATGTGACATCGCTTAGAGCACCTTTAATGTAGCCTGGAGACTCAAGCCTCATGCAGAGGTCTGGTAAGCTCACTTCTTTCTAACTCCATTCCCCTAGTTATTTTTTTCTTTTTCTTTTCGTCTTCAGAACCAACTGACGCTGACTAAATTGACATTACTTGAGGCGATTTGTCAGACTTCAAAGCTCTCTCTGGAGTTCCCCTTTTAAATAAGAGTTCAACATTAGGTGAGACTACAAGAAAAGCAGTGGAAGTATCTCACTCGACTGTAAAAAAACAAAAACAAAAAACATTTTAAAACTGAACACGAGAACAGCAGTTGCTTTTTCTGTTTCATATTTTGCAGATTCATTACAGCTCTCAACCGCTGCTGTTGTAGTCTGTCTGTAGTTGTAATCAGTCATGTGCAGTTACAATCTTACAACTTGATCAAATTATAATGCTGATCTGCAAACAGTGATAGAGGGAGGGGATGTGAGGTGCAGAAGGAGAGGGAGGCGGTGTACTGAAAGGGTAAAGGGGGTTACATGAGGATAGACGGGTTATATTCAAACTCACATAATCCAGCCATTGTTTCGTCATCTCTTTATTGAAACCACCTCTCTGGTTCTGATGGATCAAATATGGGCTTGTGTTGTCCACATCAGCCTGTTGCCCAGCTGCACATTTGTCACTCTAAACACAATGACTTCTTCCCAAAGGCTCATTCAAACCATATACAAATCATTTACTCTGTGCATTATGGCCTGTCTGTGGTGAGCCTGGCACACACAGACTTTAGTTTAATGCTTTCTGGTTTTCTGGTAATGGACTCAGGAAGCAAATGCACACGTGTGCTATCCTACTCATATAATTGAATGATTCACTTATCCTTGTGTGATGCAGCAGATTTCAGCTCTTGGTTGTGTTCACTGATTTATTATCTCTTACACACTGTTGCTCAACTTCTGACTCACAGTCTGTCTTCCATCGTTTATCCGCTTCTGTCTTTCCTTTGTTGCTTTTGAGAGAATTGTTGATTCAGATCAGCTTTGCTTTGTAATCAGCGAACAATGTTAAGGCTATTTTAATTACCTTGGCATTTGTTGGATTATCAGAAACACTCTTAGTGATGAACCTCCTAGGAATGGGGGAAAAAATGGATACAGCATAGTATTGGAATATTTTCTGTGGCTATACTGTATCAATACACAGACGCCAAGTATCAATCTTTTATTATATAAATTGCACATGAGAATGTAACTTTTTGGTACTAGAATAATTAATTCAATTGCTTTTTCAGTCCACTAGATGGTGCAGTTGAGTTTGTTTGTTTTCTGGTGAGGTCAGCATGCAAGAGGAAGTTGGTAAAATAAAGATAAAACATGTTGACAAAGTTTTCCATTGGGGACATAATTTGAAGTTGGAAAAAGGTAATAAATTGCAATATATCGCAGAATATCACAATATGTTTAAAATCGCAATATCGTATTGTGACATAAGTATCGTCATAATATCGTATTGTAGGGCCTCTGGTGATTCCCACCCCTAGAACCTACAGAGAATTATTACATGAATCTGCAGCTCCTCTTGGCTTTACGGAGCCTTATAGTGAGTTTACGCTTATTGTTTAGCTGTCCACCCTGCAACTTTACTGTTTGGTTCTCTCTCACCGCTTTTATAGCATTGTTTTTGGCCACAGCAGGCAGATGTTTTCAGTGAAAAAGCAAGAAAGAAATTGCATATTACCTGCTCAGCTTAGACTTATAATTTTTGTTTGTTATAAGCAGAAACTGAGATGACCCTGATGGCATCATTAGAGTTATTTTCTCAGACTTTACTGTAAAAAGATCTCTCCAGAGCCACATGAAGACATTATACAGACTGAGAATCCTCATGACGATTAAACTGAACTTCATGTGTAAAATTGGTGAGAGGACCATTCGTTGTTAAATCTATGCATAATGAATTGCATTTTATAATCTCATCATGTGTTAGGTGTTTTTTAATGTGAAAGAAGTATAAAGTAGTATAGCATGGAAATAGTCAAGTAAAGTAGAAGTACCTCAAAATTGTACTTACAGTACTTAAAATGTTTAATTTCTACCACTGTCACAATTTGGGGAAATTTTAATTTCTCTCTCTTGTTTTCACTATCCAGTCTTTCTTATGCTTGCCATTTCTTTCTCCTCTACCTTTCTGTCTCTCACACTGTCTCTGTCTGGATTTTTGAGAAACAAAATAAGGATTTCTCACAGTTGCGTGTGTCTCCTGAAGACCACTCATTCCCCTGAATCGTAATGATAATGATCGGGTAACCCTACAGATGGCTGTCTCTCTCCGCCACACATGGTCCTGGTTTATCAGTATACGCGGGCAAAGCCCTTCCACCTCAGTCATTTGGGCTGTAACAACACAAATAAAGGTTCTGATGTATTGATGACTCTAAATGCTCTGCTCTTTCAATCACGTGTGGTTGTTTGTGGCCGGTAGTGTGTGTGTGTGTGTGTGTGTGTGTGTTGATAAGTTCAGTGGTCCAAATGGGAATACACAGCTGAAAACTGAAAAACATCTCATTAACATCAAGGACGGGCTTAAGGGGCACGGGTCGAAAGGTCAAACACACTAGTGGCTCAGCCATTGCAGCTACCTGTTTTTCTTCTACTCCTTCAAATACAGCTCCCTCTGGGCGTTTTATGTGAGTCTAACTTTGCCGTGGTGAGAAATACTACTCTCTTTCTGAAATTGATCATCAGAAAATGTGAAAAGACTTTAGAGAGAGAGTTCAGAGAAACAATGAAGCAGGCAAAATACTTGGCTTTTACAACAGAATACTTAGTTAGTATAACTATACTATAGAATACTAGTTGTAGTAGTAGTGGTCAGGATATTTAAACTGGGAAATCAAAATTGAGAGAATAGGTTAAACAGCTATCTTAATATGAACACACCGATGTTCACACCGAATCGGTGTGTTCATATTAAGATAGCTATACATTTACCCTCATGAGGGTAAATGTATAGAAGTAGAGTAT
The DNA here is from genome assembly GCF_010015445.1 of Perca fluviatilis. Taxonomy (NCBI): domain Eukaryota; kingdom Metazoa; phylum Chordata; class Actinopteri; order Perciformes; family Percidae; genus Perca; species Perca fluviatilis. The sequence continues at coordinate 24,211,546 of NC_053113.1, read as the reverse complement.
GAACACACACACAGGAGAATGACTGCTTCTTTGTCATGAAGACTGATGACAGTAATCCATCATCTTCTTAAATGTTCCTGTTTTTCTCCAAAACCAGCCTAAAATGAATATGAATTATCTCATGGGTTTAACTGTCACTGAAGTGTGTTTATGTGTATTTAAAGTGAAGTGTAACTCTTACCATGTGCAGAGGGTCTTCAGGGATTTGTATTGGTTTCCATTACTTTCTATTCTGGCACTGACACACACACACACACACACACACACACACACACACACACACACACACACTCAATGCACAGTTGCACAGTCCATAACTATAATGTCAAGCTTTAAGGTACCTCTTGAGGGTGACTTATCATTTGTGTGTATATGCTTGGGATTGTGTATACATGTGTTTCTGCATAAACGGCAGCTTTACAAAGAGTTAACAGATTTCTGTGTGCTGGTTGAAACTCTTCTTGAAATTCCCAAATTCTTCTTTCTCTTTATAGTATTTTGGATGGTAGAAAATAAAGAGAACAGCAGGCGGACTCTGAGCGGGTCCTCAGGATCAGGATCAGTGCTGATGCATCAGTATTAGCTACTGCATATTAAGCCTGATACTGTAAATAAACTTTTCTATCCTTTGTTTTTTTTTCATCTGGGTACACCAGTTGTGTAAGGTGACACAATAGAGGTGTACAATGTGCAAACAATTTGAGCAGAGCCACTTTGGTTTACAAAAAAAATTGTTTTTGTATGTATCCAGTATACTGCTAAAAAAACACATTTAGGGCCCTATTTTAACGATCTGAAACGCAAGTATCAAACTGGTGGATCTCGGGCGCTGTTGCTATTATACCGGCGGGATAAATAACTCTTGCGCCCGACGCAACTCTAAAATGGGTTGGTCTGAAGTAGCTATGTGTGGTTTGGGCGTAAACCAATCAGAGCGTCATCTCACATTCCCTTTAAGAGCAGGCGCGCTTGTTCCATGGCGGATTGCTATAATGACGGCGGATTTGCCTGGCGCACGCCAGCGGGAGCTGTCCGGGATGCGGCAAAGTAACAAATGCCCGTCTTGGCCGGGTGGCGATGTTGCTGCGGCCTCTCGGGCGCATCTCCTCAAGTCTGGAGAGGATTGCTGCAGCCATGGAGGGTGGGCCTCCAAACGCACCACCTGCACCTGTTGTGCCCCTTCCTCCTCTCCCCACTCCATCTACGTCCACCCGCTCCACCAGGAGCACATCACGCATTACTACCGGGCCTGATTCCACCGGAGTGTCCAATCCCACCGTAGTTCAACATCACGTCTCCTTAAGTCCTCTAATATTTCCTCATTTATGTCATCAACACATCCATGATTCATGGAAATGTTGTGTAAAACACAACAAGCCACAAAGAATGCTGTGACTTTTTGAGGACTGTACTGTAAAGTGCCTCCTGACCTATCCAAACACCTGAAGCGCATTTTCAGTAATATTTTTCTTTGTAATTATGTATGGTTTGCAAAAATGGGAACTGCTACGTCCGTTTAGATGAGAGAAGCCAAGTGTATCGCGGCGTTGTCGCGCGCTACGTATGTATGGCACGCGCCCTAAAATAGCATCTGAATAGCGCTACTGACTTTAGACTAGCACCACTGTCTTTAGACCAGTTTTTTCCTGGTCTGTGGGAATTGTTTTCTGAAACTGCAAAATATCACCACGTAACGTTTCGCCAGAACACGCCTCCTCTTTTCGCTGAACCGCCGCCAGGAGTGCAAATACATCTTTTACATTGACAAGGTACTACAAATGCAATGGAATGCAAGCAAGATAGGGCCCTTAAAGTGTTTTGTTCAAGCTGTATTTGAGGAAAGGCTGTCTGTGCTGATCAACATTGACACAGATATTATATAAAGTACACTGGACAAAATATTATATATCAATTCAGTCCTAAACTGTATGTGCACTGTGCAGCTGTAATATGCAGTGAAAAAAATAGTATTGGATGGATCAGACTCAGTATTGGAAGATTAGCCTTTTCACATTTTGACCGGTCATAGTAAAGCACAGGTGCTACAGTACTAATAACATTAACAATGGTTCTGTTCTATTCAAGTGTCCCAGTAAGCTGTGAGATTGTGACAGTGAGCCAGCATGCACAATACCAGGACCCTGATACTGAAGTATTATTTACAATCGTTCTTTTCCTACTGTGACATGTCGAAATGTCTTCTGTGACTAAAGGCTAACCCTAACCCTCAATATTAATAAAGACATACCAAATAAGAAGTTTAAATATAGTTACAGGACATTTAATGAACATTCTGATACTTTCTCATACTTTCTTTCTGTCTGTCTTCAGGACCTGGACAGTCTCCAGATTCAGCTCGAGGAGGTGCGTTTCTTTGACCTGTTTGGCTACAGTGAGGAAGAGGGAGGTTGGCTCTGCTTCATGTGTAACAACCCTGAGAAGGCCACAGGTACACACACACACACACACACTTAAACACACAGACACACTTAAAAACAGGCCGAATTATACATAACCATGATTAGAGTACACATAGTTTAGTGTGCAGGCAGAACCAAGTTGGTTTCATACAAACAAACAAACAAAGAAGTTTGTTTTTTGTTCTGTATACCTTGAATTTAACAGGGCAATAAGTCTTGAATTGCTCGATTGAATGATGATGAAAACACTGATGGATGAACTAAGCTCATACAAACATTACATTTTAAGCCAAAAAAGTATTAAAAAGGTAAAGCAGAGAGGAAACACAAGTAAAAAATACAGGAAGAAAGTGTGTGATGTGTGATAAATTGACCCTCTTAGTCTCACATATTCTCTCATATATTATAGTTTTTTTTTTTAATACTTAAGCACTATTTTGAAAACCGGGACCGGTTTTTCAAGACACTACACACAATGAGCACAACCACACACCCAATTAGTAGATCACCTCAGACCCTTTGCTAAATGAAACACTCTTGCAAAAACTATACACTATTTTATAAAAATTATGTTACCATATGACTTAATTTAGTTTGAACCAGTTACACACTGCTGTTGCTAACCTAAAACACTTTTAGCAATTCTACTTCTCAGTGATTAGAGTACTGTAAATGAAGTACACAGTGCAAATATACAATATGTTCACCAAACACTTCACAAGAACCATTCTGCAGACTAAGGAAAATATAATTTATTTCTCTCCATATACCCAAATCAGTCAACATGTAAACATGGAGAATCACAACAAAACATGTCCCAGTTTTCATACAGCTACTACAGTAGTGTGCATACCACTGTTAGTTCAGCAAACAACAGACAAACATAAAATACTGTATCCAGTAGAGGCTACAATTACAGTAAAAAAATAAATAAAAAATTCTGAATAAAAAATTGAAAATACAGTACAGAAAATACTAGACTTACCTGCTGCATTTTATAGTGCTTAAATCTGATTGGTGTGTCTACAATTAAGCAAGCATGTGTTTGCACAACTGATGCTGTGCTTCACAGATTGGCTCATAGGTGTGAGCCAATCTGGCTGATGTGTGTCAGTGCTTTGGAATTGCAAGGAAGTGACATCATGATATACTTCTGGGTCTAATGTATACAAGTATGTTTAGTGTTTTACAAATCACTGTGTGTATTGTCTTGCAAAAAGTGTAAGGCTGACAATATGCTTATAGTGGTGCTCCAGTGTGTAAGCAATCAGCAAAAACTGTAAAGTGCGGGTCCATTTTGTTGTAGTTTTTGAGGTTTTTTATAATTCTGTAGCTTCCCAGTAGTGTTCCTTATGTATTCAAATCCAAACATTCACATTTTGGTGCATATGTTTTAGGTCAAAATGCTGTTTTCTCAAGCCCTTCGAAAACATTTTCCCACGTAACCTGACCTGTAGGTTTCTGTATGAAGACATTGCTTCAGTACAGTACAGTAACTTGGATGGTGGTCGGCACGGTCCCAGTTTGGAGAAGCAGACAGGAAGCTGAGCCACGTAAGGCTGTGGACGCCACGTTAGGTCGGGTCCGAAAAGTCACACAATACCACAAACTAACCAACTAATCAATCGACGGGGAACTGAAGCTGTTATATCACACTCTTCAATTCCACCAGGCTCCGTTGACAAAAACAGTAATTTCACCTCGCAGAATATGGGAGTTGCTGGTCTACCACTACCGATGCCTAACATGGCGTCCGCAGCAGTGGTTATTTCCAAGCTAAGCACAGCTAACATTGACTCAGCTAGTGTGAGCGTTCACATTATTCATAACCTTATTGATTAGCTTGCTCTGGTAACCAACATCACTGCTTTTTGCTAAGGCTGAGTGGGCGTTTTCATTTGAAAAACCAGGAAAAGTATGCAGATGGACTTGGCCTTTAACATCATATTACTTCCATTTAACAGAATACATCCCATTGTGGTTTTCTCTGAATCCTGCCCCTTGTTGTCTTCTCTAAACAGAACAATGAACAAGTAAAGTGGGATTTTAAAATATTTTTTCAATCATGTCACCAGAATTTTTTGGGCACAGTTATGTTTCGCTGGGGTCTGGTGAAACCATTGCAGAGTTAAGCTCCATGGGATGTTTTTAATCAAAATGCCTTCAAGGGGAATAATCTTTTCCCAGAACAGTCAAGGAAAATGGAGCAAAGAGCAGCTATATTTAATAGCTGCCAGTCTGATTTGAAGGGTCACTGTAATCAGTCAGTCAGTGCCATCATGATTCACTTCTCATTAGTTTACTTTGGACCCCCTTCGATGAGCATTTTGTGATGACTTGGAATACAAATCCTTAAATTACATTTTGATTACGGTTTTTTTTCTGTCTTACACTCTACAATTCTAGACACTGGAGACTTAAGGCTGTATAAATGTGACTAAAATATAAAAGAAATAATGTACGAAACCACTCTTTTATACACCTGGCTGTCTCGCACAACTGTGGCTCTTCACTATTCAGACTTTCCTTCTTAGGCTTGATTTACACTGTCAAGCATCTATCCCCTTGCCTGTCTCTTCTCACTTGTAAGAAAGAAAGTACAAAGAAAGTATGTGTAGTTGAGTGACGGGACTTTACAGAGTCTATAGATCAATGAGTGACATTTTAGCCTTAGTAGAGCAAATGTGACAGAGTTTGGGAAAAAGGCTTCAAATCTGTGTGTAGCACTCTGTCAGTCTCACATGAAAGCAGTTACTAGGAGTTAGAAGAGGGCAGTTTGTGGCAGATGAAGAAATATGGAGGGAGAAGAGTGGGGGGAGATAAGTTAAAAGTGACCATGCAGCGACATGGTGTTTTCAGGCTCTGCTGTTTGATGGCAGCTAATAAGAAGCCAGCAGGTATTTCCCAAAAGTTATGGCCAGGGACAGGAAGTTGTTTGTCAGTGGAAGGAAACAGGCTGATGGGATGCAGTAAAAGTTTAGAGTGAGTGAGTGTGTGTGTGTGTGTGTGTGTGTGTGTGTGTGTGTGTGTGTGTGTGTGTGTGTGTGTGTGTGTGTGTGTGTGTGTGTGTGTGTGTGTGTGTGTGTGTGTGTGTGTGTGTGTGCGCGCGTGTGTTTATTTATGATTATGTGCTTTTGAGGGATAAAAGTTTGGAAAAAGTTCAGATTATAGATGATTACCTCAACATGGTCTCACAGGTTTTATGTAAGTTTATGTATGTATGTCAGTTCTAACTTGACACTTTTACATAAAAAAAAAATTGTTTAATGTAGCGAACAGTTCAGAGTCAGGTAAGAAAAACTCACACTGTGTGTTAGAGTTAATTATAAACTGTCCCCGGCATTAGAGGAAATGTTCAATGGCTAATTCCAATAAGTCTATTGCCTTATTTTCCACATTGATTTTGTATCCGGCCATCAGTTCTGATTAAAGTTTTGTGTCTCACTTCAGTGTTCATTTCCGCTGCCAAGCATTGCAGCCAAGTACAGTGCCCTGGGGCTAATAGACAGCAAAAGCAGCAAAGTCATGTCTATATCCCCCACATTAATAGTCTGCATAGAAAGTGACCGTATGACACTATATTAGTGTTAGATACATTGTTTAAATAGCTTTAGGTGCTTCGAAAACAGGTAGAAAGTCATCTGAAAGGACAGGGAGCACAACAACACTGCATGGTCTAATTCACTTGAAAAAGGTTCTACAGTTGTCAGTATTCACGTTATAAGATGATTTTGTGAGTGATGAATGATCTTGGAATTACTATTCATTGGGTTTGTTTATATGGAAGCTGCCATTAAGCTAGGCTTAGCTTTTCATTTTCTCTTTCTTCTATGTCATTGTCTTGTCATCATCTGTTTCTTCAAATACACAAACACACATGCACAGAAGTAAACACGCACACTTGTACAAAAGCCAAATGAAAGCAATTTTTCCAGCTCTGCTGCTCAGAACAAACCAGTGTAATTACTGAGCCAGCTGAATGACTGCAAGGAACGGATGATTACCTTTCAGATGCATGCCAGTTTCTCTATTACAGAAGGATTTAGAGAAGAAAAAATAGTACGTTCCATTGGGACTGTGTGATTGGAAACGTGTGTGCATGTGGATACATGTGTTTACTAAAGCATTTGTGTCCTTGTGGTCTGATATTAACCTAAAGTGTTAGTTCACTCAAATGACCAAAAAATACAGAATTACTTCTCACTTACCCCTTGTAGTAACTAGCCAAACTGTTTTTGAGATTTCTGCCTCCACCCTACTACAATGAAACTTAATGGAATTGTGTTTGTGAAACACCACCTGTTTACCACAGTCTGCAACCTCCTTTAGCTTAGCCACAGTCATTCTGTAAAGTGTCCTTGGGTATGTTGGAAGGCGCTATATAAATTAAAGTTATTATTATTGATCAGCTACATTGCGAGAATTCTACAGCAACATCTCTTTCCAGACCTCACTGTGAACAGTTTTCATTGGGGCTACTTTCTAGCAAACAAAAAGTTCCAGTGAAAATGAAATAAGATAAAACACTGCACAACAGAACAGACATGTACAATGTGTCTGTAACAAGGTCAGGCCCAGACACACCTCCTGTAACTGCAGAGCTGAAAACACTATCATCGTTCACCGCTGCATGGAGCTTAAGCCAGTGACGAGAGTTTTAATTGAAACAGGAAATTAACACATTCCAAGAATTAATACATACAGCCAGCATATACTTTTGCACTTCAGTGTGATATGAGTCAGAGTCATAGAAATAGGGACTTTAATATACTTGGCAGTCAGTGAATGTAACAGTAGTCCTGATATGTGTATTTCCTGGACCAAGAAAGTTTCCGAACATCACCATAAATCTATCCTGCATTGTATTCAAACAGTCCACAAATAAGTGTCCCCTGTGTGACCTTTACCACCTGGGTCCTGGCATGTTTGTGTCAGTCACTTAAACCAACACTATCTGCAGCTGATCATTAGTCAGCTGAATAACTTTGAGGAAAAATGGCTACATAACATTCTATGCAAAACATTGATATGGTACATGATACGGTATGACCATGAAGTCTTTACTGTATAGGGCAAGTTTTAAAATATTAAAATAGATTTTTGGTACAGCATTAACATTTTTTACCATACAAACATGTTTACATCCAGCATCTGGCAGTAGCTGTTCTCTGAGAACCATATAGATTCACAGAATAAAATAATATCATTAGCAGCCACTGAGGCAACTCATATGCAACCTTAAGGGATTCACAGGAAAGTTGTTCTCAGTTTAGACAAAGAAAAAAGCTGACAACTATAAAAGTGCTATACAAACTATATGTATAAGATGTGAAACATATGAACAAGTATTTCACCAAAATGGAAATCCATAAAACAAGCCCACAATGTGTAGATGAAGCCAGAAAGTAAAGCAAAACTGTCCACTGGAAAGTTTCTTATTGGTCCAACTGAAAGCTGTCCAGCTGCATCCAGTATATTAGGTCAAGTTACAGTAAATGACAGTGATGACTCATCTCATCTCACTGAAACAAATGTAACAAGTTGACTTCAGACCTAGCAGCGCTGTGGAGATAGGTTTGGCAATGCCAGACTACTTCAGGCCCAGTGGAATTTGGATTTGTAACATTTCACTTTAAGGTGACCCACTTTTGTATTTTCATCATGTAGTACATACCACTTCATATATTTGGTATGTATGCATGCTGTTCACATTACCAGCTGCCACCAGCCAATCTTTTACTTTATTATGCTTTATATTGCTTTACCATAGTAAAAACTTGCTGACTTTGCCTGAGTGGCTTGCTGCAATTACTACAGAGGTTACACACACAAGCAAGGAGCTGGTCTCATGTTTTTAATGATAAAGGGAAAAAGAGAGAAAAGAGCCAGTGGTTACTGCAACTCCATGATGCTTTATGATAAACTGTTGAGTTTAACTACTGGAATGCCTTTGAGGTGAGTGGTAATGAGGTGTGTGTGTGTGTGTGTGTGTGTGTGTGTGGGTGTGTGTGTGTGTGGGTGTGTGTGTGTGTGTGTGTGTGTGTGTGTGTGTGTGTGTATAAGGTATGCAGGTACACAACATGTACGCTCTCTCATTCTCTTCCTGTGTTTCTGGCATTGTTTAGTATTTTTATGTGGATGACTACAATGTACCATCACCTAATCACCAAACTTATCACAGAGGTAACTGGTTTATGTGAAACCTCCAGAAACAAGAGAGATGATAATTGTAATAGCCTTACGTGGACTTTTAGCACTCACAAACATACACATACTTTATAATTAGCATATATAAGGGTAATCACCAGAGGCTCCACAATACAATATTATCACGATAACTTGTGTTACAATATTCTGTGATATATTGCAATTTAAATACATTTTCTTCCAACTTCAAATTATGTCCCCAAAGGAAAACTTTGTCAACATCTGTTTTATCTAAAAAGATAAATCTCATCTCACTTTGAATTTTTTATTATTCTAGTACCAAAAAGTTAAATTCTCGTGTGCAATTTATATAATCAAAATATCGATACTTGGTATCCGTGTATCGATACAGTATTGCCACGGAAAATATTGTGATACTATGCTGTATCGATTTTTTTCACCCACCCCTAATCTATAGTGGTATACATGTGGATTTAAACACACATTCACTCATGTCTGGAAGACAGATCCCCTGCAAAAAAAAAAGATGGAAAACAACAAGCAAGACTCTCCATCACTTTACCATCAATCAGTGGATACACGCTGGACGGAAATTCTCACCTCCAGAAATGATGTTGCAAATTCAGGAGATTCCCTGGCTAAAGATCAACCCGCTGTGCCAAAGTTTAAGTGAGTGTCATTACAACAGATGGAGTTTTGAAATGTTCTTAAATGATTTAAGACAGCATTTCTCAAGGGTGCTGTTAGGTATTCTGGTAATATCCTCAGGCAGGGCTGTGGTCCTAAGGAAACATGTTAGCTAATACCTTGTTATTGACAAGAAGGGACACTCATGTTATGTTATTCATCTATAAAGCTCTACAGTCAAACCTCCCATCTTCCATCTCTTGTCTCATTTAAATCTTAACTACGGTAGACAATCTAATAATTACCTAATCTTAGCTATAGAGTACCATATGTTTGCACTAGCTTGGCAGGACTGGGATCAGGTTTCATTTCCGTCTGAGGTTTTATAGCTTTATTATCAGATTTTTTATATGACTCTTTTAATAATTATTGTTCTTTTTTACTTGACTGTTGTTTGTTGAACATTATATTTGTTGTTTCTGTTATGCCTCTTGTGTGGTTGGCTGACTGTAAATGTTTTTTTGCACTCAGGTCACTCTTAAAACCGAGATCTTGATATCAAAGAGACTGTCTGTCTTAAATAGAGTAACATAGCATAGTGGTAACATACTGTACTGTAGGGTTTGAGTGTCCAAGCAGGACCAGGGCTGTGTGTGTAGGTGCACAGCTTTGCAGCAAGCTAATCACACTTCCAAAAGTTAGCCTTTGAGGTTTTTACTGGAGGCAATTGTGAAACTGTGAAAACAGTATTGGAAGGCCAATTCAATGATAGTGATTACAAATCAGAAAAACGTTTAATTGTATGCACTTCATAACACCGAGTTGTGTTTCACACACCATTAGGGTCATATTATGTATCATGTTGTACATGTTGTTTGTGTTTTTTATGGCTGCAGCGTGGGTTAAGTGCCCAAGACAAATGTCCCACCTTGCTAGGAGAATAAAGACAATCTTGAATCTTAAATATACATAAAGTCGAAAAGAGTAAAAGTAAAAAGAGTAAAATAAATAACAGTTATATTTCAGCAGTGAATTAATATTTAACTAAAGCTACTTTTAATGTTTTTATTAGCTTGGCTAGCAGTAAACTGCTCTGAAACTGTGTCAGTAGTGGTTGCTCCTAGCAACAGAATGTTCCATTGAAACAAACTGCTTCTATTCTGAAACATGTTTTTGCAAAGCTAGACATGTTACAAGAAGTATTTTTCTCTTGGTAATGACTTGGCATTTTTTCCAGTTATGAAATTCTATCACTCAAAAAGGAAACGCTTCTTCTCACTCTTCGTCCTCATGTTGTCTTTCTCCAGCCAAATGCTACAAACACTAAACCATAGACATTAATACACAAATGTACTCATACATTATAAAAGGCAAACAAATTGACACATACAGAAACACTTCTTCTCACTCTTCGTCCTGATGTTGTCGTTCTCCAGCCAAATGCTACAAACACTAAACCGCACACATTGATACACAAATGTACTCATGTTATAAAAGGCAAACAAATTGACACATACAGACATGAAGGTTTTTTTCATGTTTGGACCTGATGGCATAATTAGGCTTGTTTCGAGGGACAGCTGTTTCTACTAATGATTTGTGTTGGACACTTAACTCCTGTCACAGTTTTGAAATCCTGTCAGTCACTCCCATGAAGCTCAAAATGTAGCACCTGAGTATTTAGATTCAGAAATAAAATTGGTTATGGATGATCTGACCACACACGGACAGCCCTAAATACAGTTTTTTATGATCGCTATGACACTTTTTTCAATACTTTTAACAACTTTCCTAAACTCTTAACGCACCAACACACCTACAACACACAATTGACAAAACAGTTCATTTCATGCTCAAAAATCACACATTGTAAACTAAACTCCAACACTAATTTCCAAAATACAATAATACACTAACACAACACACTAAGTCTACCAAAACACTGCAAACATGTCCCAAACTCAAATAATACTTCCAGAACAACATCTGTTCTCTTCCAACAGGAACATTTAGTCAGTCATAGACCAATGTCATAAAAACATTAATATCAGGTGGAATTACAGAAACTGCATTATTTTATATGTGTCAGGTCTGCTCCTTATACAATAGACAATAGTGATTGTATTGATTATAAATTATGCTTTGCACTGCAGTTTCGTTTGAAGCCTCTCTTAATTTTGTTATGGTGGGTTTAGGCAACAACATGTTGGTTTAGTAAATGCATGCATTTTGTTTCCTTTGCTGCAGAAATTCAATACAAAAGATGAATGACCCATCTCAGAGAAGCTTTATAGAATGTACGGTTTATAAAAAAAGAGAAGACAGAGACAGAATTGTTGCAGTAAAGGCTCTATTTGCAACAACAATTGGACAAAACAAATATTATATCATGAGACAATACAAAATATTCAAACAGAATATGCCACAGAAAAAAAAAATATCTTTAATCTAATCTGCCCGGTCTTCTGCATTTGGCCACATATTCTCATCCACATCACACCTGATATCGTCTCTGGCAAGGCATATTGGGAAGAATCTTTTGGCATGCCTTATCCACCCCTGGCAGTGTTCAGCTGTGATGTCTTGGCATGTAGCATCCATTGCATCCAGGAGGGAACGGTAACTTTGGCCCTTTTGCCAATTATGTTACTTCCGCGCTGATGCCTTTTTGCCAAGTTAAAGCCAGCCTCGTCAATGTAGATCATTTCATGTGGGACTTGATTGGTCTCCAACACCATGACTCTCTGAAAGTAATCAGACATGGTATGTGTAAATGCTTTGCTGTATAGCTACTGTATGTCCTACTGTACTTCAGGTTTATAGAGTAGTTTACTGCAAAACATACTATGTATAGTACAGTAATGACTGTATTGCAAAACCTTACCTGGATGTATTGGCAACGGAGTTCTTTGATGCGCTCACCTATCGCTTCAAAAGGAACTTTGTAACGTTGTTTCATTCAGACTCTGTGTTTAGCCAGAGTCCGAGAAATGGATGTTATGCTGATTGCTGCAATGTTCCCAAAGACAAAGTTGTCCTCTACAGCTCTGGACTGAATGTCCTTCAGTTTTATGTCATTGTCAGCAATCACCATGTTGACAATACCAAGTTCCTGTTCTTCATTTAGGAGCTTTCCTATGCTCCCTGATGGAGGTAGACATTGAATCCTTAGAGAGACAAAATGCAGTTAGATGTTAGGACCGGAGGCATACTGTCACTGTAATACATGGTACACAAAAATATTTAACCTTTGCAGTAGGAGGAGCCCTTAGAAAATATCCTACCTGTTGGTTTCTCGAAAAGTCCGGACAATGGATGCCACTGTGTCCCGGCTGAGATTTGGCTGTACTCGTTCACCAGCCTCTCTGTATGATAGCCCTTGGTTTATGACATGGTCTATGATAGTAGCTCTTTACGCTAGCTCTGGCCCTTCTTTGAGCACAACCACGCATTCTGACTCTTCTACCTCTAACTTGTCCTCGTCCAGGCATTCCTCTCCCTTGCCCTTGTCCCACTCCTCTCCCTTGTCCTAGCACTCATCTCTCCCTCGTGCAGGCATTTTACTTACTTTGTTTGTGTTGCTCTATATTGTTCCTTTTCCACACAAGATCAGCCAAAATAGGTCCTCTTTTATGTACTACCATATGGTCATGTGATTGAAAGAACCTCAACAGCTGAGTGTGTTTCCTAGATGCGAATCAGCTGTGATCGATCTATTTGCATAGCTTCAATCAGCTGTTTCTCAGTAGCAATGGAATAAAATGCAGGGGATATATTTGTGTTTCAATTTACAATATGTACAGCTGTTCACTGTGACTTTATCTTTATCTGTTCTGACATACAGTGTGAAAGCATTTGTAAATTGGTCAGTAGAAATCCATTGTTTTGGTATTGGTTGAGCTTGTGTGTAAAAGAAGTTCAAGCATTTTAAATTTGTGTTAACAAATGTCATTTTGTGTCAAAGCAACAAGAAATGTGTTAAATGTATAGCCTACACAGACAGATGTGCTAACTGTGTTAAGAGTTTAGGAATGTTGTTAAAAGTATTGAAAAAAGTGTCATAATGATCATCAAAAACTGTAAAAGCATGCATGCAGCAGAAACTTACTGAGGACACATTGGGATCTGATCGAAGGCAATGCTCAGCGGACATCACCTATATTTGTTTGTGACTTAGTGTGTGCATTGGAAAGAATGTAAAATGTAAATGTTTTACTCACAGGATTGGCATCCCAGTGAATCACCAGTAAAATATAGAAAGCATTCAAATACAAAACCTCATCCAGTCATACTCAGCAGCCAATAATCTAACTACTGTTGCTACTGTTAAATGTATGGATGCACCACTTTTAGCTGTAAAACTAAAGGGTCAATTCACTTAAATGACTAAAACAAAAGTCTCACTTAACCGTAGTGATATTTAATCTTAGAGAACAGTTTGGGTTTTATTTGCCTAATAATCCAAAATGGCTAGATAACAAAAGAAGTAAGTGAGAACTGTAATGACATTGGGTGACCTGATCCTTCAAAAGAAAGATTAATAAAGGAATCAATGTTTCTGTTATGCAATGCATAGCATGGTGTTCTTTATTATATTGTATTGTGTAATGAACAGGGCTGCAGTTTAGGATTATTATTATTATTATCGATTGTATACTATTTTTTAATTAATCAGTTTATAATTGTGTCTATCAAATGTCCAAACATACAATTAAATGTCTATAAAAAGTTATCAAACCCTGAAATAATGACTTGTAATGCTATAAAAATTTAGTTTGGCCCTCTGTCAAAAAACTGAAAGCTATTTGATTTATAACTATGTGAAACAGATGACCTTTTGTTTGGCATTAGGCACCTCTGTGAATCATCTGTAATCATGCCCACACATTGCAGTAATCTTTGTCTGATTGACTTATCATCGTGGATACAAAGAGTGGCTCTGTTTGGTGGTTAACATCTCAAGTCCTGGTTTACTGGCACCAAACCTGAACCAGCCAGAACATCTCTGTGTTCTGGTCTGGAGATCACAGTCTCTCAGAGTACACTGTCACACATATCAACCTCTGATCACTTTAATTAATCCATTTCATGTTGGTCAGAACAAAATAAGCAGGTTGTTTGTATTCAAGAAAAACACCCATGAACACAAAAAACACATGCATACAGTTATAGACACACACACACACACACACACACACACACACACACACACACACACACACACACACACACACACACACACACTCACTCTCAAATCAGTACTTGAGCCAACTCAGTGCAGGAGGTTGATGTGAGTGTGAGTGTTTCTAATCAGACCAGTCCAGACTCGACTGTGGGAGTTCTCCTCTGTCTGATCACAGACAAAATGCTTTTGCTTTGATTTAAACTGAACAGCTTATTAATGTTGACTACAAGTTGATAAGTTCAAGTTTGTTTTTATCCCACAATATAATGCAAATAAAATCCAAAGTGCTTAGGGGTTATAAAACATTACGACTAAGAACACAATAACAGGAATAAATAAAAGTAAAGGAAATTGAGAACAGAATAGGATTAATGATGTAAGTCTCAGTTCCGCAGGGTGGCTGCGCTGTGCTTAAGATGCACATATGCTCAATGTTATCCCACTTTATCTGGAGAAAGTCATGGGGATAAGAAAAGGGTAGGTGCTTTGTGACCTGAGAGATAATTTTCCTATGACAGGGGTCTCAACGTAAATTACCTGGAGGTCATGAGCCCGGTTGCTTATTCCTAGAGGGATGCGATTAAACACTTGGTGGTATTTAAAAAAAATAAATAAACACTAAATTTAAACTGTATACACTTCAAAGTTGAGGCATATTGCTCTCCATGTTTAGTAGAGTAATGCCACTGAGATTGTTTTCCTGAGAACAACAGCTTTCTCTTTGCAAATGAGACGAAGTGGTCACATTAAACTCCAAGAGAAAAATAATCAGTTGTCCATCTCTACTGCAGTCTGTCCTCCAGGTCAATCTTTCTTGTGGGTTTAAAAGGAGTAATATTTTGATTTTGTTAAATCAAAAGGTCTTTTATGCTCTGATGTAATAGCCTTGCTAGAAAATGAAATGATTACTGTAAACTAAAAGAGTGGGGATAAATCCAAATTGGAAAAATGGAATTTGCAAGCCAGATGTAAAAATAAATCATAACCATTTAGGGAGTCTTATTAAATTGTCTCGTGGGCTGAATCTGGCCTGTCCTGTTGTATAACAATCAACCCACAGAGTTGAGAAACTTGCTGGTTAGTAGTTGGTTGCAAAACATGCCACATTATTTATTTCACAACCACCATTTTCACTTATTATTTACCTTTAGGGCTTTTCTGGCAACATAGCTCATGAACACAGTGCTGTTCACTGGCAAATTAAAGTTTTTTAAATTAAATTAAATTCAAGCAGCACGGGAGCCCAATGGTTAGCACTGTGGCCTCACAGCAAGAAGGTACCGAGTTTGAACCCTGGTCATCCCGGGCCTTTCTTTTTTTTTTTCTTTTTTTTTTAAGATTATTTTTTGGGTCTTTTTCCACCTTTATTTTTGATAGGACAGCTAGGTGACAAAGGGGAGAGAGAGGGGGAAGACATGCAGGAAATCGTCACAGGTCGGATTCAAACTCTGGACCTCTGCGTCAATGCATCACATTGGTGGTGTTAGAGAGTAGTCCTCCCCCCTGAAGCGCTTTGAGTGTCTATGATAAAGCGCTATATAAATGTAATGAATTATTAAAGGTCCCATGACATGGTGCTCTTTGGATGATTTTATATAGACCTTAGTGGTCCCCTAATACTGTATCTTGACCAACTGCCACTTTGCTCGTTTGAAAGCCATGATGTCTCTCTTTCAGATGGGCAGGCCAAATTCTCTGGGCGGGCAAAGCAGAGAAAGGGGAGGTAACCTTGCTCCTTATGACCTCATAAGGAGGAGATTCCAGATCGGCCCATCTGAGCTTTCATTTTCTCAAAGGCAGAGCAGGATACCCAGGGCTCAGTTTACACCTATCACCATTTCTAGCCACTGGGGGACCATAGGCAGGCTGGGGGAATGCATATTAATGTTAAAAAACCTCAAAGGGAAATTTTCATGCCATGGGACCTTTAATTATTAATTAAAGTCTCAAATTTCAGACCCCCACCGGCTCATGAATGCATCATAGTGGCAGACCTTTCAGATCAATCTATTGATGGTCAGCTGTAATGCAAAGTAAATTGGCAAATCATAAAAAAGCTGTTATTTTATTGCGGTCTGTCTTTCATTCTTTTTATTTCGATTTCTTCCTTTGTTTCTTTCTACCTCTGTGTCAACTGTTGTGTGTTTGTGTGGCCCTCTAGTTGTGAACCAGGAGGGACAGCCTCTGATTGAGGGGAAGCTGAAGGAAAAGCAGGTCCGCTGGAAGTTCATCAAGCGCTGGAAAACCCGCTACTTCACCTTGGCAGGAAATCAGCTACTCTTCCGAAGAGGCAAATCAGTACGTAGCCAATGAAAATGAAACCAGGGACACGTACACTGTCCCTGGCACTTCATTTATGTTCTGTGTCATTTGAATCATGATGAAACTCTGTATGAAACAGTGGAAATCTCATCTCGTGATAAGCTTAACTGTCCCTCAGGAGCATCCAGTGAATCAGCCTGTAACAAACCTTGGCCCCGGGAAGCACACTTGGGGTACTCCCAAGGCCAAAGCATGATGCTGCAACAACATGAGTCACTCTCACCCACTATAACTCAAAGCAGATAGCATTACGCACAAGTAGCAAACACAGTGCAGGAGGTACTGCCTCGTACAGTATGTGTGAGTAAAAAAAAACATTTTCATCTGAGCCAAGGTGAGGTTGCAACACCAGTTTTTTCTCTAACTTCCCTGTGTTTGCTGGTAACTTCCTGTAAGTCATCTACAAGAGTGAAAAAAACTAATTACAATTGAAATAATTTCCACAGCCAACAGGAGATTGGGTGTCCTTTAGATCTTTAGACATGTTTATACAATCAGCTCCCCAAAACTCGGCAAGGCACGACATCACAGAGGAATATCTGGAAATAGTGGGATATTCTGTGGTGGTTGAAACGCAGAAGTAGAGTTGAGCTCTCTTTTTCTTTTTTTACTCCTAACAATAGTCTTTGTACTCCTATCCAGATGGCAATGGATTCCTCTCTTTTTTGCAGCAGCCACAAATTGGAAAGGTTTTGTGTCTTTGTTCTCTGAGCTCAGTCTATCTTTCCCAGTATGTTCTTGAGGTAGTTGGTATGTTGTGAAAGACCTTTTCCCAAATGGGGAGTGAGATTAAGAATCAAAATAATGTGTTGTTTCTTCCACATTGAATGGTCGAGCAGCTTTTGCACTCTGAGAGGTTTGAAACATTCCCCAAAACCCCACAAATATTCTATTTGTTATTATATATCTATTCTATATTCTATAGGATACCTATTTTCTCTATATTGTAGCTTATTGCCCAATGCACCTCCTCTGAATACTGTATTCCCACCCTAATTGGGACCAGACAAAGAGTGATACCAAACTACAGGCAGGCCTGGCCTTCATGCATCAATACAGAAAAAATAGAGAGAGAGAGAAGATTAAAATAGTATGAGTACCTTATCCAGCTGTCCTTTACTGGCTTTTTCTGTGGAAAAATGTGGCACATCTTGTTTTATATTAAGTCCATGTAAAGGAAGTATCGTTTTTTTGTTTTTGATGCTGAAATCCACTGTATGCCAATTTCCTACCATCCAGTCAGCCATTAGTTTCCATTTATTACACTGTTGATACACCTAGAACTTGCTTGTGTTAGGTAATTCAGTATAGTTAATATGTCTTTTTATATTTTTGTTAGTGGAACTTATCATATAAATGCTGGCCGCTTAGCTATGGTGCGTTCACTTGCTCTGAGAACCTCCAAAATCCAACATGTCATTTATTTACAGGGTGATTTAATTTGTCCGACAATAAGGGCAGGATTGACACAAAAAGCAAACATGCACATCATGAACGGGGTAACTTGACAGCACATAAAGTGGTTCTATTCAGCAGCCTGGCTTCATAGCAGCAACATTGTCTCCTAAAATGCAAGTTGTCAAATGCAATGAAAGAATGTATAAGTTACACATTAAAGATACAAAATACTACAACAAAACATTAGTGAGGTGTGTTTAGTTTAAGTATTATAAGACAATAATATGTTACACTTATACTTTCTGGTTAGGATATTATTTTCCATCGACCATATGGCTAAAATCAATCAAATGTCCATTTAAATCACTGTATGAATCCACTGACATGAATCTTCTGTGGGAAACATCAGACCCTCAGCACAGCCAGCCAGGAGGTAAAACTGTGAACATGTCTCCACACACACACACACACACACACACACACACACACACACACACACACACCAGAAAGGATGTGGGCAGTTGCCATGAGTGTTACAGTATGTGGTTTAAACCACATAACTAACGATGGCGTAAGAAGACTTGACTGTGGTGCAGTACACACACACACACACACACACACACACATTCAAAATTACACTGTGCAGCGGAGCTGGAGGATTTAATGTTCCTGCCCTGGAGAAGCAACAGAACAATGAAGTGTAATTGTTCATTCTGTGAATGTTTTTTTTCTGAGGTAGTACACACTGCAAACAACACTGTGACACAGTATTGTGATGCTGAAATCAGGAGGCTACATCGGACAGAGTGGCAACAAGTATTCATATGCTTAAAATGTACAGAGAGCTTTTTAATTTGTCTGAAGATTTCTTGTTGCTTATTTGACTGGCAAAAAACACTTTCTAGTTATTCAGCAGGTTAACCAAACATAAGATCGTCTTATAAAAGATGATACATTTTAATAGCATAAACTGCCAAACAGTATATAAATAGAATATTATAAATATCTAATTTCTTAAGCCTGCATTAACTTAATTAGACTTATATGATTATTATTTTTTGTTACTTCTCTTATGTTGTCCCCACAGAAGGATGAGCTGGATGACATCCCTATTGAGCTGAGCAAGGTGCAAAGTGTCAAGGTGAGGAGTTACATTCATACAATCATCATCCTTCAAAAACCTGCTCTTTTAATCTTTATCTTTTAATCTTCACCACTGATCATGTTTTTGCATTAGTATTAGTGTCATGGCTGTGGTTTTTACATAGTAGTTTTTACAGGTTACATTGTTGTCATTTTAAAGCTATTAATATCATCTGATCATGTTACAGTGTACTGTGGGTAGTGTCTAAATCATTCCCTAGCAGAGTTTATTTGATTTTAAGAAGGCAAATCACATCCCCAAATACTATTACAGCTGGACAGTGAATAACTGTAACGTCAGAAACAAGAGGGCTACATAAAGTTGATGTGTGAGTTTGTCATCTTCTTCTCCTCCTCTTTCTCCATAGGTGGTAGCCAAGAAGCGGCGTGATCGGGGCTTACCGCGGGCCTTTGAGATCTTCACGGACAGTAAGACATACGTGCTGAAAGCTCAGGATGAGAAACACGCTGAGGAGTGGCTGCAGTGCATCAACGTTGCCGTGGCTCAGGCAAGAGAGAGGGAGAACAGAGAGGCAACCACCTACCTGTGAGAGCACCACAGTTAACTAATGAGGACACATACTGTACATGTGCAGACTATACATGCCATGCATACAAACTCATACATACACAAACAAGCATACACTGAGTAATATTTTGATTGTCTGTACACAGAAGCACACAACATCCACTCCCAGGGGCATAACTTTGAATGTGTAATATACACCGTACCTATCAACAACAAAACTAATTGTTATGCAGTATTTTTCTTTAAATAAACCAGCAATAAAAGACTGTATGGTGTGTATCCAACCAGAATGAAGGATGTTACTGTTACTCACTGTTACACCATGGACTCACTGATGCAGCTACAACTGTGGACCATCATAAATGTATGTTACAGTATATAAGTGTTCAAGGTTGAAGTGACACATGATCTTCACTTGACTGGATACAGTATGGACATTTCACCTTCTTCTGCTTGAGCCCAGACACTACTATGAGCTTCAACAACCAATCAAAACCAGCATCTGTTGAAACTTGGGATTTTATGAGTTTAATGATGCATGATAATTGACATGTATTTGAGGCAATAGTAGTATTAAGCAATAAAGACATTATAGAAGCACAGACCTCATAAGGACTTGAAGAAATAATGACGCTGAACAGTTTATCTTGGAAGGATGAGGAAGAGGAGTCTAATGGACAGCAGATGGGGGCGGCATTCAGTACTCAAATAATGTGTCCATCTGTGTAAGAGAGAGTATGATGCAGCCTTAAAGGAATAGTTCAACATTTTGGGAAACACGCTTCACTTTCTTGCCAAGTGTTAGATGAGAAGATTGATATGACTTTTGTGTCTGTACACTAATTATGAAGCTATAGCCAGAAGACAATTAGCTTAGCTTAGCATAAATGCAGAGGGAAACAGCTAGTGTGGCGTATTAAGAATTATAACATCAGTAGACTATAAGCTGCAGTTGATTTCAGCATATTGAACCACGGACACATACATTAAACATTTGACCAAGGGAAAAACATTGCTGAGAACATAAAACTATTTAAAGGTCTCCTTAATGTGTCATATTAACAGGATATTGAGCTGGGGAGCAGAGAACCCTGATAACATAGACACGCTTCCGCTGGTTGCCTGACATCCAGAGGTGTCAAGTACCAATGTACAAATACTTTGTTACCTTACTTAAGTAGAAATTTTTGGTATCTATACTTTACTGGAGTAATTATTTTACAGCAGACTTTTTACTTCCACTCCTTACATTTTTACGTAATTATCTGTACTTTCTACTCCTTACATTTTAAAAATAGCCTCGTTACTCCTATATAGACAACCATACAAGGGTAATTGTTACTAAGCCTGCCCTGCACCAATTTTCTTATACAGTTTTGTTATCCTACATCCGTTGCCCTCACAGATTCCTGCAGCTAAGCTTGGATGTACATTTACATTCCAATAAAGGCTATTGATAACATGCCTCTGAAGTTTGACTTTTTTGCACCATTACAATACTTATAGGCAACTAGTCATCATATATTCCGCTCCATGAAACACATGTTAATGCTCAGTAGTACACATATATGGTTCTTTAATGTATTTGCATTGTACTAAAATGCGTTCATTTTCAATGGGCATAAATGAGGCTGAAACAGGTGCATCCCAAATTTTTCAACATTAACATTTTAAGATAACTTATTATAGTCATTATGGCCTTTAGAAAAAAATTTTTTTGTGGAGGTGGGGTAGTGCACTAGGCCCCTGTGGCGCGGCATAAGCTTTTGTCCTTAATGGCATTTTTTTCCCCTTACATTACTTTTACTTTTATACTTTAAGTAGTTGTGAAACCGGTACTGTTACAGTTTTACTTAAGTAAAAAGCTAGAGTTGATAGTTCAACTTCTACAGAAGTCTTTTTAAACCCTAGTTTCTATACTTCTACCTGAGTAATGAATGGGAATACTTTTGACACCTCTGCTGACAACCTAATGCTGACGTAAAGACTCCCTCATATATCCCCCTGTAATACCACAACTTCTACCTTAAGACAAAGCCAAGCTAACGGTTCCCCCATTTCCAGCGTTTATGCTAAGCTATGCTAACCAGCTTGCTATCTTCATATTTACCCTATCGACATGACAGCGATATTGATCTTTGTATCTAACTCTTGACAAGAAAGCGAAAAAGCGTATTTCCTAAAATGTGGAACTATTCCTTTAGTATACATATTGTTATAATGTGGAATATATTGATATGATATATATTGTTTTAAAATAATTTGTATATGATTTTTTCATATTTTTGATCTATACTGTCATTTTCATCGCTAACAACTTTTTCAGTAGGCAACGGCTCAAGTTGAGTGATTTAAAAATCTGAACTTTTTTCTCCAAGATATAAGAGCACCTTTTTTCTGTTTCTGCTGTTGTACTAAAGTGGCTTATGAAGCAAGGCCCCGAAGAGTTAGTAAAGTGGTCAGATTTCAGATTTTTTGCAATCTCGATACTGTATGGACCGGGCTATTTTTGGCTTTCCTGAACATTCAGTCAACTTTTATTTATCCTCGAGAGATCATTAAGGGGAGACCCTGTTGTCATCGAGTCAGAACAACAACACAGAAAGTACAATCATAAGAAATATGGAAAGACAATAAAACATTCAGAATTGGAAAATGATATGATACATTTGGATAATATGGATGCAGAGGAAAATACAACAAGACACGTTTGCAACAATTCACTCAAGGAGCAGTGTCAGCTCAACTGTTTCTTAATAGTGAAGTTTAAACCACTGGTTTCTAAGAAAACGTTGAAGTAAATTAGTGTTGTGGATTTAGAAACTGTGCCAGTTCAGTCATATTGATTTCACGATTTAGGGAAAGGTTTTGTTAAGACAGCGAGAGACTCGCCATCTCTGTAATTTTAAAACAGGCCCTTTCCAAAGGTTACAGTTTTAAAACGTGTATGTTTTGTGGTCTTGGGTTTAAACTGTGAGATTAAACAAGGTGGAAGTGAGCATCTGGCTGTTAACATTTGAGCTCCAGTTTTTCCTCTGATTTCAGAGGACTGAGACAGTCTCAGTTTTTACATCTTTATAACTTTCCACCTGAAACAATCCCAGCCTGTGGCAGTACATATGTAGAGCACTATAACTCCCTTATGTAACTCACCAACCAGGATGCAGATGACAAACATGTCTTGACCCAGTTAAGCTCTGAACTGCCTGCACCACACATTCACAGTCAGCCGTGGCAAATCAATTATTATTTATGACTTTGATCTTTATGTGGATGAGTCTGCCCAGACGTGGAAGCATTGCTCTCTTCTTTAATATGTAATGCTTTTGGTTTTGATTGAATAAATTAAATGCAATGTTTGGAATATGTAAGAAATGCCTAAGGTGGTCTAAATCGTAACTCGTGTGACAGACAAGCACATTTTCTTAACCCTTAACTTTTCATCTAGCGCCACCATCAGGTAGACATTTTTATTTTATTATGACCAAATACCTTTCTATACATTCCCACTAGCCTCAGTTGTACTTTGTGTTTAGTACTTTAGTATTATCAAATGTTAGCATACTAAGACACTAAACGAAAATAATGAACATGCTAAACTTCAGCATGTTAACATTGTCATTCTAAAAACGTTAGCATGCTGACATTAGCATTTAGCTCGAAACACCCACGCTAGCGTGGACTCATCTAGTTTGATCTATAGAACACATCAGAATTAGGATAACCATCGCTGTCCCTTTAAACGCTTATCCACTATCATTTGTCCTAAAGCAAACAAGCTTATGTGTCAGGTTTAACGCCTCGGGACATTTAGTTATACATATATACACAGTACACACACACACATATTACTTGACCACAGTTACTGGCAAGCAACTAGGAAATCCACGGCCACTCATAAGTGAAGTTCAGAAAGTCCTTACTACAATTTTACCCTTTTCAGCTGCACTAGTGTTGATTTATTTGTATTTGAGGTGAATGTCTGATCATATGAACGTCAATGTTGTCTAGAAATAACAATATGAACGCTCTCAGCCATCACGCTGCCATGTGGGCCTAGTTTCCAAGCCTGGGGGGCCAGCATTTACAGCCAAAATGAGCATTTGTTTAAGGGTACTTTACTCGAATGAAATACATCTGTAGGCAGCTGTGTAAATAGACTGGAAGATAGATACTGTAGCATGTGTCTATGTATCTATCTACCTACCTATCTATCCGTCTATCTGTCAGTCTGTCTGTCTTATCTATCTATCTATCTATCTATCTATCTATCTATCTATCTATCTATCTACCTATTGTCTCACACTGGACAGTAGTGAGCTGTACGTCACATTTACAGGTCAGAAAGCAGATGTCAGAATGAAAACAATGCTGTAGATTTCAACAGTCGCACACACTGCAAATGTGAAGATGATGAGTGTTTCTGAATGTAAAAAAAACATTTTTGAGCATAAATAGCAGCCTTGTGTAAAGAATCATAGAAAAGGCTTTTTTACTTTTTACTTTAGTCGTTAAATTACATTTGATTTTATGTTTGATTTTTTATATAAGGTCAATATTTATTTTTACAAGCGCAATTGTAACTTTTCAATCATTTCTGATTAGATTATGGAAACAATGAATGTCGCTTCTGTGTCTTCCCTTTCCTCTTCCATTGCTTTTATATTACTGTACTAGGAATTACAGTAATACTGCAAACATATGAGTGCTGTATTTTATTGATTGATTATTGATTAAATTGGTATTGTTATGGATTGTAAATTTGCGTGTTGCACCTTTTGCATGTCTGACACTGCCTGACAATTCTCTTTTTCCTGACAGAATTGTACAATAAATCTCTACCAGTGAAATCTCTCTCAAGTATTTCTGTCTGTCCACACCTGGGTTTGGTTTTGGTCATATATAATAAGTAATAAATAAATGAATACAAATACGATAATTAAATACTTTTAATAATGCTTTCCTGGAGCCTCGCAAGAAGAAAAGGAGACACTGATTTGAACAGAGTAGTGATTGTTTTTGTGCAAGACCAGCTTTAACTAATATGTCCAGTTGAATTCCATTATTGGACTGACCCACTGAGCCTTGCCCACAGTGATAGTGATACTCTGGCCAAAATCTCCTATCTGTTGCTTCAGTGCTCTCCTGAGAGGATGCACACACACAAACACTGACAGCAGTATACTAAAATTATTCCATATGCCCACCAATTAAACCAAAACACTCCTTCCTCCATGCTTGTATCTTGGTACTATTTGTGAAATCCAAAGCGCTTTCTCTGACTCCAAACTCTTCAGATTGGATCTCTCTCCCGCAGTCATTCTTTCTTGATTGTTGTGATCCAAAATCAGTTTCACACATCAGCTGAACTGAGGCTGACAAAGCAGATTACTTGGCATTCCCAAAGTTCCATTATTTTCCCATTTCAAGCATTCAAAAGTACTTGAAGAGACAGATATGTTGCACAGGAATGGAAAAAAGGCAGAGCAGAACAGCTCAACCACGAGCTTTAGAGGATGACTCAGTGCGAGGTATTTTGGACCCTATGGCAATAAGTACGGATTGTATGAGTGTATGACATTTGACACAATTATAGGCATGGAGTCTATCATTAATGCTTGTTAACAGCAGAAAGCACCAAACCTCTTGAGCTGTTAGAGTTTTAGTGGGAGCATGTAATCCCAACAAATAAGTTGTTGACCGAAAACGTTACCTGGAATTACCTATTTCACGCACTTCTGCGACCCTGATCTTTTTCAATTTTTTATGGCATACTATACTGACTTTTCATTACTTTTTTATTTTATGACATAAGCTACTATACTATGACCTTTTTATGATAATTGTATGACATAATATACTGTTATATGACATTTGTTATGGCATGCTATACAAAGATTATTTTATATGACAATTTCTAAGGCATTTGTTATGGCATGCTATTGACTTTTTTGACATACTATACTATGACTAGAACAATGTTATGGCATAATATTCTATTTTATGAGATTTGTTATGACATACTGTACTATACTGTGACTTTTTTATGACAATTTTATGACATACTATTTTTTACATTTGTTAAGGCATACTATACTATGACTTTTTTGACATACTGTACTGTGACTTTTTATGATTTGTTTATGGCATACTATACTATGACTTTTTTGACATACTATACTATGACTTTTTATGACATACTATACTATGATTTTTTTGACATATTATACTGACTTTTTTTAAACATAACTATACTATGAGTTTTTATCACTTTTTCCGATATGCTTTGCTGTGACTTTCGACATGCTACACTATGACTTATCACTTTTTTTGACAAACTATACTATGACCTTTTATCACTTTTTTTCGACATGCTATACTATGACTTTTCATCACTTTTTCAACATCATAATATTGAGGTTGTAGCAGAGGCATTCAATCACTATTTTATTGATTCTTTGGCTAACATAGCAAGCACTACACTCCTTCAATAAACACATGTCAATCAGTTTTCAGTTTAATAAACATCACAGTATCAGGTATCACAGACCATTAAATCACTCAGATCATTAAGATGTAAAGATATTTTTGGTATGGATACAGTGATGCTCAAGGAGCTCAGTACATCAGTCACATGCCCCATTACCAAAATTATCAATCTGTCCATTTCACAAAATATGTTCCCAAGCATGTGAAAACCAGCTATTGTTGCTCCCATTTTCAAAAGTGGAGACCCTCATTCCATGTCAAACTACAGACCCATCAGTATATTGCCCACAGTGTCTAAGATTGCAAAGAAACTGATAGCAAAACAAATTATTAACCATCTAAATACCACACACTATGCTCTCCAATGTATGCAGTTTGGCTTTAGAGCAAATTACTCCACCGAGACTGTGACTTGCTTCTTTACTGAAAACATCAGAGCTCTGTTGGACAGAGGTGGGGTTGTTGGTGCTGTGTTCCTGGATCTCAAGAAGGCCTTCGACACTGTCAATCATAAAATCTCAGTTTCAATTTTTCCCCAGATGCGCTTAAATGGATTGAGTCTTACCTCACTGACCGCTCTCAACATGTCAGAGTCCAGTCATTTAAATCAGTGGCCCTCAGTCTGTCCACCAGTCTTCCTCAAGGATCAATTTAGGACCTTTGTTGTTCTCACTTTATATAAATGACCTCCCGTCCGTCTGTTCTGATGTTCCTGTGCATATGTATGCTGATGACACCGTAGTCTATGTTCATGGTAGTCTATATATCTATATATCTCTCAGGTGGCTGAGAAGCTCACTAACTACATGGTTAATATTACAGCTTGGTTGAAACAATCCTGCCTGCAGTTGAACACTTCAAAAACAGTAGCAATGTTCTTCGCCAAGTCCCACAGAAACTTCAGTTTTGAGCCGGATGTTTTAGTGTTAGGGGAAAGGCTGCAGATTGTGTCAGAATACAAATATCTGAGGGTTTTAATTGATTCAAAGTTGTCATTTACATCACATGTAAAAAGGGTCTGTAATCGAATCAAATTCAACCTCAGTGACTTTAGATACATTTGCCATCAAATGTCCACACAGGCAGCAAAAATGTTCATGCACTCTATGATCTTCTCACATATCACTTACTGTTTACCCATTTGGTCACAAGCTAGTGTTACATCTCTGAACCCTTTGCAATCACTTTACAAAAGAACTATTAAAATTCTGGACAAGAAACCAAGCATTTTTCATCATTGTCCAATATTACAAAAACACAGATTACTCAACTGGGAAAACATGGTCAAATATTCAAATCTATGTCTTGTCTATAAAATTATTCACGGTTTATCATCACCTCCTCTCCACCAGTTTGTCAACATCCGAACAGCTGATCAGAGCAGAACCAGAGGTGCAGATTGTATCATTCCATTTAGGAAAAGTGTATTTGGCCAAACTGCTTTTTCTGTTTGAGCTGCTACTGAGTGGAACCTCACCCCCATAACCATCAGAAATATAAATACATATAGTACATTCAAGATCCAGTTAAAGAAATGGCTCATTGATAATCAGAGCTGTCAACATTACCATTAACTTTTAGACCATGTCTTTGTCTGATGTTTGTCTGATTGTTGGTCTGCTATGTTTCTATTGTACATTTTAGCTTAATAGTACTTTTTACCAAATGTATTGTAATTGTTGTATTGTTATGTAAATATGTAATTTTATTTTCTTTTAGGGTGACTTTTACCATAGGGACTGCAGATGAAAAATAACCTTCTGGCTAACTCTGGCATATTGACAGAAATGTATATTAATATGCACTGTCCCTGTAATAAATAAATAAAAAGACCTACTAGTTTTAAGACCTACTTCACAGGAAAGAAGAATTCTAGTAGATGAAGACAAAAGTTGTGTTCCCGTCAGTCTCCTTCCCAACAGTTTTATTTGAAGAGATTAATGCACTTTTCGACATATTATACTATGACCATTTTTTATCACTTTTTCAACATCCTATACTATGACTTTTTATCACTTTTTTCGACATACTATGCTATAACTTTTTCACGAAAACTTAAACTTTCTGTCATTTAGATAGCTTAAGGTGATACGCATATGATTGGAAAGCAGACGGTTGAGTGTTCAAATCTTCAATGTTCTGGTAAGTTTTGAGGTCCAATATACCAAGTGAATGAGACAAATATGCGAAAAACAAAGCTTTCTGTCAGGTTGAATAGCTTAGGGTGATAAGACAATGATTGGAAGACAGAAAGTTGATTGTTCAATGTTTTGGTAAGTTTTTAGGTCCAATATACCAAGTGAAAGAGAAAAACATGCCAAAACAAATGTTTCTCTCTGGTAAGATAGCTTATGGTGATAAGAGAATGTTTGGAAGGCACAAGGTTTTCTGTTCAAATCTTTTATGTTCCAGTAATTTTTCAAGTCAATATAGTATACTGAGTGAAAGACACCAATATGCCCATATCATAAACTTCAGCAATTATTTTCAATACCTCCTTGACAGTAGTGATAGACCGATTTTATCGGCTGGCCGATATATCGGGCTGATATTTGCGTTTTCGACATACTATATTAAGACTTTTTCGACATGCTATACTATGACTCTTTTCAAAATGCTATAGTGTGTGGTACTATACTACATTTTAATGTCTACAAGCATCAATTAAACCATTTACAGTTCTATTCAGTGTGAAAGCCATTAACTCATGTTAATGTCACACTACCAACTCATAAAACAAAAATGTAATACATTGTTGAATTCAATGCCTTACAGCTTATGCATTATGCTTACGGATCATTATTACGTTAGATACAATCGTATCGGAGTGACGGTAGTGAACATCTCAAAACCTACACAGAGTACATTGAATGGCTATAAGACAACTCTTGTTTCTCAGTGGTGTAATTGACCCTTCACCAGCTAAGAAAAGATTTACAGATCTGTCTTGCCAACAGCCAGTTCACACTGTGGATATAATGGCATGTGTGTGACCTGTATGTAAAGGTGCTTTAATGCACATCATAGAAGAGAGTGTTACTCAGTACTTTAACAGTGTGGACTGGCTTTCTGTTTGTGTGGACTGATGCGGCAGTGCTTTCAGTGTGAGTGTGTCATGTCATTGGGCTTTTTGGCAGGTGTAATCACTTCTTGTGTGACAGCTACATGATAAAGAATGTAATTAATACCTGGAAACTTTGAGACAGAACAGCTTCATGACAGAGATGGAGCAGTGGCATAGAGGCAGACATCGATCAAAATCAATATGGAAATGTTCACGAAACCATTGCCTAGTGAAAATATGACTATAGAGTTGTTTCAACAGTTAACTCCTAATATGGCATGTCTACAGGAAGACATGAGCACTTGTATTAGTAAGGCCAACAGCACCCTCTGGCTGTCATAACACACATTCTAAGGATTATAGCCCAGGCAATTCTCTGCTTTACATTTGGGGTAGATATAAATCAAATCATGCATATCTTAACTTTAACTATAACTTTGCCTCTAATTACAAGAACCAGGATCTTGAGATAAGAGTTTAAGTCAAAGCCCCCATTTGATAATACTCATGAGCAAGTCTTTACTCCTTTCACTACACCAAACATGTTCAATAGGATTCATTTCATTACAACAGGCACCAACTCAATAAAGACCATACAGTTCAGTGGCATAACTCATTTATTATTGAATAAAAATTGGACATGAACACATGCAGACTAAAAACCAGTGTAACAAATTGACAACCCTAAAATTCTGAAATTAAGTCTGCATCCCCTGCTGTAAAAAAAAACAAAAAAAAAAAAACAAGTCTATAACCAGTCAGCTGTTTGGAAACTGTACAAAACACAGCTTTAGCAACATACATGTCCAAAAAAAGGAAACAAAAACCACTCGCTCACCAGTCCCTTAATGTGCAAACATATTGATCTTTCCTGAATGATCGCTTTTATTTTACATTTATTCATTCGATCCTTCCACTGAGCTGTTTGCTTTTATAAATCAAAGCGTTCACATTGTCAGCAGATATTGATCCATCTTTACACTGTAAATAAGTTTTGTTTTCCCAAAGTCCATAACTTTACATGTAAAACTAAGAACAAAGGGCTAGAGAGATGGTGGTGGTGTGTGGAGTGGAGGTATCATGGGAAAATTAAGAAAAACCTATAGGTGGAAAGGACAATGAAGGTCTAGGACTGATGTCACACTGCATTGGTGTGTTCCCTCAACCACTGATCATGTCTGACCTGGTTGAAAAAAAGAATAGTGAACCTATAAATCTTATAAATGTCCACTAAATGCTGGTAGATACTGCCGCAGGCTGGGTTCCTCAGACGCATACATTTAATCTATAATAATAATACAACATCAACCACCTCTGCCGAATATCAGCTACAAGTGTGCTGTTGTGTACATAAGCCAAAGCAATGAATATTTTATCACCAAGACATGTACATGCAGAAGCTATGTGTAGGATTCAGGCAATTTCAACAGTGTTACCATAAATGCTTCTGATGTCAAGGCTTTATTACAGTTATTACAGAATATTTTCATAATAAAACTAAATGTTTAGTTATTTGGCTTAGGACAATAATTATTGAAGAGAATCAACATTCCTGTAAATCATATAGTTTAAATGGTAATTTTCAGGATGCATATGAGAAACCCAGGAGCCCAACTATGTTGGCATTAGGCTGGTAATATACCCCAAATGAAACCAAACAAGGCAAGTTCTCTCAACCATGGCAGAGGTGCAGCGTTTGGCTTCAAGAGCTGCATTGAGTGTGCTGACAATTTTGCAAGTTCTTTGTCAACAACCCCCAAGAAATATCATTTGACAGGTTGAAGGAAGTACATATTTAGTTAACCTTTTTAAGAACTTGCAAGATGCGTCTTTCATTAAATGAACAGACCAGGAGTCACACTCATGTTTGCTAACAGTCAACTGTATTTAACAGCATTCAGAGAACATGCCAAATCTGATTTTGTTTCAAGTATACTGAAAATACTTCAGTGACTATCAGTCCTAGAACTAGCGTGTTTGGGTTTGTGTGTGTGTTGTCTCAGCGGCGGTGACGGCTATGTCCTGAATGCCCACTGCTGCTGCTGTGGTGTTTGCTCTTGTGGCTACGCTCCCTCTCTCTGTCCCTGTCATAGGACCGAGACCTCTCCCTCTCCCTCCTGTCGCCTCGATGACCACCTCCTCGCTCGTGTTTGTGTTTCTTCGTAGAGAGGTCAAAGGAACTACGGTCTCTGTCCCGTTCCCTCTCTCTGTCCCGTTCCCTGTCTACTTTGACCGGAGTGCGAGACCGCGACCGAGAGCGCGAGCGCTTCCTCTTGTGACCAGATCCTCCACCTCCACTGTTGCTGTGGCGTCCGCTGGGCTTGGAGTCGCTATTGCCATGGTGGCTGGTCTTGGACTTGAGGTGGGGGAGGAGGGGTGAGGGTGGATGTCGCCGAGGCGATGGACTGCGACTGTGAGAGCGAGAACGTGAGCGAGAACTGTAGGTCCCTGAGCGACTGCGTCTGCTGTTGTAACTGTGGAAGCAGAAGAGGAAGATAAGGAATACACTCAGCTAAATAAGCACAACTAGAATTACAACATTGTGCCTTTGTTGTGAAATGTCATAATTAGTGTATGAATTCTTGAGTTATGGCCAAAAATGCATTTTGTGAAGTCACAGAGACATTGACCTCTAAAATCTAATCAGTTCATCCTTAAGTCCAAGTGGATGTTTGTGCCAAATTCTAAGAGATTCTTTCATTTTTGAGATATTGCGTTGGATAGACGTACAACCCGAAAATATAATGCCTTCGGCCACGGCTGTTGCGGAGGCGTAAAAAAGGCAGGTTAACACATCCCTAATAATAATAATACATAAGTTTTATATAGCGCTTTACATGGAACTCAAAGACGCTTTACAAACAAAAGA
Source organism: Perca fluviatilis (assembly GCF_010015445.1). Taxonomy (NCBI): domain Eukaryota; kingdom Metazoa; phylum Chordata; class Actinopteri; order Perciformes; family Percidae; genus Perca; species Perca fluviatilis. The sequence goes on along the minus strand of NC_053113.1, from coordinate 24,179,332 downwards.
AAGAAAGAAAGAAAGAAAGAAAGAAACAAACAATTATGGATTATGGATAGGCCAATTGAAACAAATGAGTTTTGAGCTAATACATATTATCATACAAGTTAACACTAAGACAAGTACACTAAGAATGTCTTTACATATAAGTGATCTTACTGTCTGCGAGCGGAGCGTGATCTAGACCGGGAACGCGTTCTTGAACGAGATCCACTTCCGCTCCTACTGTTCCTTCCAATCTTTACGTCTTTCCTTAAGCTGAAGAAAAAAAAAAAAAAAAAAAAAAAAGAGTAGGCTTATGAAAGACACACTGTTAGATAAAGCCAGCTCCTACTCCGAAACAAAAGATGAAAAACTTAATGGAGACAAAATAACAGTATTAAGGAAAGTCTGGATGACTATAGCTGAAATATCATATACTACTACTAATATAAACTGTATGCGTGTTTGCTTCTTACCCATTGTGTGGACTCTTGTTGATCTGAGTCCGGCTGTCTGGATCCTTCTTAACTGGTTTGAGGGTCTGGGGGTTTGGGGACTTTTCTTCCACCTTGACCACATTTGGGGAGCAGGGCTTGGAAGCAGGAGAGAAGCCACCCAGTGTGGACAGTGCAGGGGTACCATCAGGGTTCAGGCCTTTAGCCTTCAGCTTGACCTCTGCCAAGAACACCTTCCTCCGCTCTACCTCTTTCTCCAGCTGGTCATAGTTGGGCTGGGGAAGAAATCACACTTCAGTCAGTGTACACATAAACACTGAGTACTGGCTACCACCTCTGTACATGGCGCGTTCCACGAGCATGCACAGAGACGTTAATGCTCAACGCATTGTTGCAGTATTCTCCAAAACACCAGAGGGCGTACAAACAAAATAATCTGAATAAGCCAGAAGCAGTAGAGAGCAGAAGTAAAGAAAAGCAAGCTGCCTGGCAACAGTAGTAAACACATTCATGACACCGCCAAACATTACATTTATCTACTGTAATTATTAACATGACTGTTGTTTATCTCCAAATCAAAATTACTGTCTGCCTCTAAAACTGTTAAGAACACTCTCCATGAGGCTGGTTATTTTCTTTATAGCTTTGACAAAGAGATCTCATGTTTTTCCACACTCTCAAGCAAAATGCTTCTTTTCTTGTTTGGCTCCCTGTGGTCTGGTATGTTTGTAGAGGTGAACCTGCTCGGCCAGTCTTCCCAGCCGAACATGTTGAACTAAAAGCGCAACGTGCGTCGAGTTACACAAATTCAGAGGTGTGTGACCATGCACGGCGACAACTCGCAGGGCCTTTGAGCTAGACACGACAGATGTGGTGAAGTCATTTTGTGGCTTGCGCCAGAAATACCACAGCGACCATAATCCTAGCTTAACACTGCTGCTAATAGTTTGTCTTGACAGGCAGTTTCCCCAAAGGAGTCAACGGCCGTGTCATTTACAGCTTAATAGAAGGATGTGATGCACATTTCCACTGGGTTAAGAACAGAAAAAAAAAAAAAAAAAAAAAAAAAAAAAAAAACTACCTTCTTCCTGGTGTAGAGTTTAAGGGTGGTGATGCAGACCTCTTTAACATCGTCATCACTGGCTCCAAAAAGCAGGTACCAATTAGGTTTGGATGGCAGAGGTATCTGGGAAAAACACGCACAAAAGGTTACATTTGGAGGGACTATACTGAGCAGGGGTGTCAAACTCATTTTCACTAAGGGTCACACTGGAAAAAGAGAATCACTCCAAGGGCTAGACATGCAGAGTTAATTGACGTGATTTTGTTATTGAAGGTCACTTTTATTTTTTTTTACGTTTTTGTGGCTTTCTCAGACATTTGTGTATGCTTTTTGTCGCATATTTGTTGACATGACATGAAGTCCTACAAAAGTCATCAAAAGAGTTCCTTAGCCATCATAGAATTTAGCAAATCAAGCAAAAACAATGATACATTTTTTAACAACAACCTGTTTCACAACCTGAACATGAAAACTCTCTGCTTCTGGGAGAATTTCTGAGTCTCAGAGTTGGCAAATCTGCCATATTCTGCTTTGAATGTCAGGTAATTGCAGTTTAAAAAACACTTTCCTGCGTTTTTGGTTTGGTGCACAACTAGGCGGGCTAAAATTCATTGTGATCCCAAATTGATATACGGGCCGGATCTAAATCTGCAAGGGGCCGGATTTGGCCCGCGGGCCTTGAGTTTGACACGCGCTATAGAGGATTTGATGTGACAACATTTAGTGGAAAAATAAGACCGCATAAATAAGCATTAATGGCAAGGTGAAAACATGTTTTAGGTAAACATTTCTGCTTACCTGCAGGGCTCGGGCAGCGAGGAATATGCAGGCACAGGCAATAGTCTCGGCTTGGAATCTCACAAACACATTTGTCCGCAGGGTATCATTCATGTAGTTCCTATGAAGGTAAATCAACACATAGAAACAAAAACATAGCATCTTCTCACCCATACCCACATCTTCTAAGATGTGTCACTGCTTTAACCATAAATTGTTACTGTAGGTTAATAATCTGCAACATTTGTCTATAGTGCCAGCACCTTATCAGGGCTTTATAATTCTTCCTAATTTCTGATAAAGATTTAGATTTTTCATTCCAATTAAATCCTAGCCAATTCTTAAAACTGAGAAATCTTCACCACTCAGAAATGTGTGGTGGGTGACTTCTAAACAAGCATCAACATTAACTGCTCACTGATATGCAGGAGAATAGGCACTGAGAGCATATTAATCATAAGCCCTGATAGCTACAAGAAAACACATTTTTTTGTTACATAGTACTTGAGTGCGATTTGCATTTTTATCTTTAAAATTTAACTTTGTCCATTTCTCTCTGGGGCATCCATGGGAGTGCTGTATGTCACAGGGAAAGCATGAAGACAGAAATGGGAAATGATCTATTGTAGACCTGCCAAGACCATTTTACCACACCGACCTTAAGAGTAGCTAAAGACAAATGATGATTGAGACAATGACACATGCCTTGTGCGTTTGTGTGGAGGGGGGAGAGCATGCAGGCATACAGATGCAACCCATCATCAAGAAGCAACACTTCCAGCAATGCAGTTTCTACTTTCAGATTGTTATATCCAAGGGAATAGGAAGACACAGTATGTATGGTGGCAAAGATTTTGGGAGTCAGTGTCATGTTGATGTAATCAAATGATGCACTGGTCTAATATTCACACAAAATAAAGTTTGTATGTTTAGTGTCTGAGCCATAGGGATTGCAACATTTCACCTTGATTCGAAGATTCAACTGCAACAACTTTTTACTTTAAATACTTTCCAGCCATGATTTGAAACAGACCCCCATAAAACCATGATTGTATTTGTCTGCAACCCCATTTCCTCTATGACTTATCGAAAAGACATTAGGTGGCAATCTAAGCCTCACTACTTAGGCTGGGTGAAATCTCTGTGCTACAACACAGATTATGAGTCAGTGGGTTGTCTGGGAGAATGGGTAAATTAGATTAGCCATGGGAGAGCATTAGGAAAGACAAAATGGCCAGGATGTGAATCAGGCAACTATAGGGTGGTGTGAGCATCTATGTCCTTAAGAAACATAGAAGTCCTTAAGACAAAAACGTGTGACAACAGAAACATGATGGCAAAACCCTGATAAACTAACTCGACACTGATCCCATCCAGGTTATTATTAGGGCTGTCAATGCAAATTCGTTTAACGCCACTCGTTTTTTTGACGCATTAACTCCGGTTCTGTTATGAATGATCATGAAGCCCAGGTAACTGTACAGTTCTCTGGTTTATCAGTGAAGTGTGAACTACGCTGCAGACTGGAGTCTCTGAACAGGTCCAACGGGGGCTGAATGTGCATCGGCAGGTCCGCGTTATGTATGAAGCGTCTGGATCCTCGCTGCATTATTATAAAACTGATAATCTGGTCACATCTCTCGCCCACTTACTGGCACTGTCTCACTCACTCCCTTTTCCTGAACAAAACTGAGCATTACAGTTACTATTTTTCTTTCGTGATTCTTAATTTTTTCCCCCCAGTACCAATGGAAACAATGGGTGTTTCTGCAACTTCAACATCGAGGATTATGAGGTTTATTGCAATTTCAGCAACATCCGCTATCTTTTACGTTCAACACACAGCTAAAAGCAACCGTAATTATCGGATAACGTTAACACTGCTATGAAGGTTTCTGGACATTATTTGACATTGTTTTGTGGTGGTAATTGATTTCCAATAATAAATATACATACATTTGATTTGAATAAAACAAGTATTTTCCACTCCTGTGTTGACAGTGTAATTAAATACTTGCCAAATATTTCTCTAAGGTACATTTGGAACAAACAGAAAATGTGCGATTAACTATGGACAACGCAATTAAATATTTTAAAAGATTGACAGCCCTAATTATTATCAAAAGGAACTACAACCACCAGGCTTCAATACTACAACTAATCACAAAGCAGTGAAACGTCCATTATTCAGTGGTGACACTCCAAATGCATACACCCATTCAAATATGTACTGCTCCACTGGAAGTTTGCCACAAGTACTTGTTGAAAACCTGCTACACAGGGATTACTTCCAGTCTAACCTGCCTTCATCAAATGACCTGACCTGCACTTTGGCAGGTCAGTGTGAAACTGCTATGCCAACGCTACTATACATAACACATGGCCGTTGGATTCTGACTGCTGCGTGGGTGAGACAGGTCCTTGGGAGGCAAAACCGGATCAGCCTGTAAGACAGACACATGTCTGGACACCACGTCAGTTGGGGACAGGACACAGTATACTACTGTAAATACTAAAAAAAAAAAAAAAAAAAAAAGGCAGGTAATCTGGTCAAAAAAGTTATTCTGTTGTGGCTAAGTTTACTTCAATGCTAGATGCAAGTAAACTAGAAAAAAAGTCAGAATATAAATATATATGTAGCTACTTAGCAAAAATGGGCATTACAGTTGAAACCTTTGTAGCAAGACCAACAAATACAAATCCTTTTGGACACCCAAGAGAAAACAAGACGATGTTGGCTGTTGGTAAAGGCCCGCCCGCCCCCTTCAGTGAATCTTGGCATTGGGATTGGCTGTCTGGAGAGGGGCAGCCAACCAATGGGGGGAGCTTCCTGAGGTCATGTGGTTGGAGGAGGCAGAGTTCAGAGGTTCTTTATGTGACTTACCAGCATGGACTACCCTTTAATCAAAGAGTAGAGAGAAAGGACAAAGTTAAACCAAGTTCCCTGGGCACCGCAAATCAAACAGACTTCACAGCAAAGCCATGTAAGGGCAGACAAGAGAGTGAGACACGTAACAGGTTTGCAATAAAAACAAATCGCTCCATCAGAAAAAAAAAAGAGGTGGAAGGGTTAAAATGGAGTGAGGGAACGTCGGTCAGACCTGGGCAAAATGGTTGTTGAGTGCTTTTCAAATTTGTGCTTAAAAACACAAGGGGCACTTGAATATCACTTATCTGACAGGTGCTGTTTCCACATATGGGTGTGTCCCAAGATCCTAGCAGATAAATCATGTGCTCTTCAAGTGATTCAACCATTTGAAACTTGTTCAACTTCACTTTTAGCCCAGGTCTGCTGGCACTTCTTGCAGACATGACACAGGTTGCTGCTGTGGGGGGGGTGGGGGTCAGTGGAGAACTAGAAAGGAACTTACCAGGCCGTCTGGACCAGTGTCTGGTTCTTCTCACATTCCAGGACTTGAAGGTACATGACGATAATCTGGAATCATAAAATGATTATACGTCAAAAACACAGAAACACCCCAGATATGACATTGTTCAAGTTAAAGGCTGGTTTATGGATCCGGAGGCTCGATGCAGAGCTTTCGCCGTAGCCTAAGTAAATGGCATGAAGTTTATACTTGTGCGTTGATCTCTTTGAGAGAATAGCAGGGTCGGCATGTGTGTGTCCGTGGGAAGTGTGTGGTAGAGCGAGAGAGAGTTACGGTGATTAGCTTCAGAGCGAGCACTGACTCTAGAAGCATAGTGAGAGAAACAAAGTGTCTCCTCTTTGCTTTCTGGCCATGGTCAAAAATCTATAGCAGGAAAAGTTAAACCTCTCCTTGATTTTATGTTTATGGAGAAGGAGAACCGGAAAAGGAGTAGGGGGATCTAACACGCCACGGGCGAGCGACATGCGTCGCCGGGATGTGTAGTCACATTTTCTGAGAGGTGCCCGTCAGGCTACTGCCTATTGTCCGGCCTATGGTCTCCACGTACATACCCACGGCGTTGATTTAACTCTGAAGCATAAAGCAGCCTTTAAGCATGTTCTCATTGGTATTTTCCAACAGGCGTGTCTGCGCTGCGTTCCGGAGGCGCCGCGATCCCCGTGAGCAATTGCGGCCATTCAAGTCGATGCTTGATATTCCACCAGCCACGCCCCAGCGCATCACAGAAGCGTGTAGCGGCTCTCCGCTAAAGATATGCGCCAGGTTTATTTTCATGCGAGCCGCGGGGCGTTCAGACAGTTAGGCACGAAGTGAAACAATGAAAGAATCCAGTCAGTTTACCAATACACCTCCCCCCAATATCGTATACGTGTCCTCTACAACACCACGGACAATGAGAGATTCATCTTGGAGGTGGAAAAACAATACGACATCACAGATCATTTTTATCAGGACAATGCCAGAAAAAGAGAAGGCATGGAGTTTGACTGTAGGAGTGCTTGGAGTGGAAGGAAGATAATAATTTAATAAACATGCGATTGTTCTGTAAAGTACTTGTAGAGACAATAAAATCTGCGAGTCGGGCAGCAAGACGCTCCGCTTCTGAGACGTTCCCGGTTTGGTATTGTGCACGGCGGAGGGCGGAACAAAACTGGAACGCAGCACAGACGCAGCCAGTGAAAAATGGCTGTAAAAAGTGAGAATAGTTGTATAAAGCTGCTTCCTGAGTAGTTGTATCTGCATGGGAGGAACAAACTTAAAGCTGCAATAGCTAAACTACACAACTAAAATAGTTATGAGTGTGGCTTAAACTCACCTTGTGAGGATGCTTGACATGCACACAGAAGCCCAGCTCCTTCAGGACCCGCCGTTCCGCTTTGATGACTTGGTTTTTGGTATTTATGTAGTTCTGATCAAGTATCAATGAACTTGGAGTCCTGGTTTATAAAGGAATCAAAATAAAATAAAGTTTCCCCCTTTCGAAATAAAAGTAATAAAAGAAAGTGCCCTTTTGATTCTTGCACTCTTTTCTTTTTCCCATTCCAACCAACTAAAAGCAACAGGTTTAAGTGTTTGCATGCCTGACAGTTTGCTGGGGTCTGTGGACTCCTGTGGTTCTAGTGAAAGCATATGGGATTTGTAGACAGCCCTCAACCTCATTCACACTGTATCACAGCTTTAACAGAAATATCAACTCAAGACCATTGGCCACATCACTACCTCAACACGCAACTCAAATTAAACACAAAACCACTATGAGTCACAAATCATCCTCACCTATTCTAATGTACTGTATACATCAGTATAATTAATTCTCTTAACTAACCAAAACCACTGACTGCTTGACTTGTTAATAGTGCAGAACGATATCTAGACTCAAAGAAGATATCAGAAAAATACAGTTCTTTGTCCAATGACTACATTTTGACTGAAGAATACTGTACCAGTCTAGAAAACATCTGCTGGTTGAACACAGCAGATTTAAATACTACTGATGCAGACAAAACACATCTACATATTGTTATAGTTTTATAGCAATCATTAAATGCTACAACTTTCTAAAATTAAAAACTTGGATTAGATGCATTATGATCTCAGTTTGAACTATCAGCCTCCTACTTTATGTACCATTTACTATATATGAGCTACATCACAGTAACAGATTAAACCTAACTTTAGAAAAACAGACTGACATCCTTCTAACATTTATTAGTAATAGTAATTTAGCTTATTTTACAGAACCAACTATCAAATTTCAAATCAAAATCTAGAGTTCTGATGTCTCAAATAAAGTAAATTTTAAATGTGAATACTGCCATGCTACAAACCACATGCATGGTAAAAACTATCAGTGTGATGTCTATTACTTTACATGTCTAAATCCACATCTAAATAACAGAGTTGCTACAGGTGCATCAAGGTTACCGGTACATTAACTTTAATTCCAATTCAAACAACCTACAGATAATTCCAAACTACTAAAAGCTAAAGTCCATGCACTGACCCTAAACAAAAACATAACCTGCATGGTATTCAATTAATTATCCTAACTTCAACGAACAAGGAGATATTTCTAGTAAAGCCATGGTAACAGGTGGTGAACGGGGTTTTACTCTTGGAGCACAAACAAAATGCATGGTGAGGAGCAGTCAGTGAAGAAGACTACATTACCCAATGGTCCACAGATTGAAGGACAGATACCAAAAGCTTAAGATTGAACCACAGGAGTCCTCAAAGCGCCCCGGGGGCCAAGGACCTTCGGCCAACCTGTCATCCCTGATCCCAGTGCCCCACGGTGGCTCAGACCACGGGCGTCTCCCACTGGAGGGGGTGGGTTGGCCCTGCATCATGGTTGTCATGCCGACTGCTTCATCTTACGTACCATTCCACATCACCCAGGCTTTGGTAAATGTAGCTGGTCGCTGTTAGTTGGTTGCAAGGGAAAAAAGAAGCCAAGTTAATGCCAAGGTCTATAGTATTGACATAAACATATTTCTATGAAGACAAAGGCACATGCAAATATAGCAGTGATGCCTTGTCTTACAATGCTCAAAATGCAGCCAATTTTTTTTAAGTGAAATTGTGGAGATATCAATCTCAGTGTAATGTCAAACTCAGATGTTATATGTAGACAATTACACGTCTGAAACTACCAGTGAAGCGGAAACTGAAAAGTTTTAAAATGGTTTAGAGCACATGGATAAACAGAAGGGCACTTTCACAGCAAAAACAGATCAACATCATACATTATATTGGATAGAACCAAAAGCAATGTAACAAAAACCATGTATTATTTCCCAAAAGAGAAGACTGGTTTCAATGACGACACTTACTTTTTGCCTCTGATCTGTCTCAGGTGGTGGAAAACATTGATGACATCTCGTACTCGTCTCGGCGCTTCCTCAATCTTGGAGGCCAAGTTGATACAAGCCATAGCAACAATCTGCAAAGATAATTGAAGCAAAAAGTTGGAAGAAAGAGTTCAATAACCTAAGACGTACATCCAGAGATAGCGTGCCCACACTCGACCAATAAATGTGAAAATAACATGCACCTAAGAGACATAAATTTGTCATTGATCGAGAAATTTTGCCATATTTGGCCCGTTTATACTATTTTAGCTACCATTTTAATTAGGTCATTGTGGGAGAAGATGTACATCTGTAGGCAGGACTGCTTTAAAGCAATATTAAATTGATACATGATAATGGGTCTTTATAATAACTCACTTGTAAATGGTAAATTGATAGTTAATTAAACTTAGATCAATAGTTAAACTGTTAAATAATGACATGATAATGAATAACGTTAACTGATCACAAGTAATGCAATCATGTTTTATTGTATCAGTTTGTTTTAAATATAACAATATATTAAGTATTGTTAATGATTAACAAAGTGTCTGTAAACCGTCAATAAACAGTATTTGGATGCTATTAAAGTCGCAACTGATGATAATACCTTGTTAATGGTTAATAAATAATTTGTAAAGCATCTATTACATTATTTAGATATGCCATTATCAGTGCAGTATTAATTAATAATCATCTTCTTTATGGATCAATTAAAAAAATGTTTTACAATCTACTTATTAATCATTACCTAATTATTGTATGCAGTAGTTGCAACTTTACAGCCATCCAAATATTGGTTATAGATGGTTTACAAACAATTGTTAATCACTTACAAAGTATAACTATTTACACTAATGTATAAATAGGCTTTTATATTACACTAAACTGATACAATAACATGCATTATAATATTGCTTATTGTTAGTGTATATTATAAATTCAATATCATTTCAGTTTGTTAACAGTAAAATAAAGTTTAGTTAACTAGCATTTTGCCATTTATTAACGATGATTATAATAAAGTGTACCGATTATTGCATCATTAGGTTTGTGCATTACAATGTACTAGCTAGCTATAGTGTGAAGAATGTATCCATAATGGCCACTTTTAGAGAGCAGCATTTCTGATATTTACTTTTCTCAGACCAATCAAACATATATAGTAATATTAACTCCATTACTAAGATTAAGTTTAGTTAGTTTGTAAATGTAATATTGCTAATATGATGGCAAAATGTATAAAGTCACATCGACCAGCCAACCAACCACCATTTTAATCTAGAAAAAAAGTTTGAAGACTGACTGTAAGATAACATTAATGCTACGTTTACAATACTTGTGTAGCTACATTATTAGAGGTATTCCACTAGAGAAAAATAATACTGTTTTGATTCAGTGTGATTTCTGTACTTTGTGCGTTTGATTTGTTTAGTATTGATCTCCAGTATGTCCCCTCTTTGTCTTACAGCAGTTGAAAAAACAACGTATCGACAATATGGCTGCCACAAACGTAACCGTGACGTTACAGTGTAACCAGCGGCCCGACAATGAGCCATAAGCTTAAACGGACTTACCTCAAAACTGTGCTTGACGAAGGACTTGGAGTAGAAAAAACGATGAAACAGCACCTGACCCGTTGCCATTGCCACCTGACGAGAAACATACAGAGTATGATGTTTGGACTTTGTCTTGTATAAGCTTGCCTAACCTTGCACAATGGACCGCCGCCATTTTAACTAACGTTACACCACGCCAACGTGAAAAGGCTAATTTAGCAAACAGCTAACAACCAGGCCGCATCGTGTTGAGGACTAGAAATACATATTTGCTTACTATGAATAAACCAAACACCAACATGTATAATATGAGGTAACGTTGGCCATACTATTCAAGAAGGTTTACCTGGGGTAACCGGAGAAGAATGCCCGCCGACTGAATCACTTCACATCCGAGTATGCGAAGGTCGGTCTCTGTGTCCAGGTCGAGGCCGTCGAGCATCGACGGCGTCGGAGAAAACCTTTCCTCCGGTATGAGCGAGTTGTCGATCGTAAGGTACACTTCCGAATAAACTTTATCACCAATGAGGATGCCATCGTTATTTGTGGATGCAGTGGATGATACAGAAAGAGGACCTGCAGCCATCTTCATCCGAAAAACAGCGATAATCGGTTGTTATCAGAAAAGCTCGGCCAGCCTCAACGGAACGATGGCGGAGCAGGGTGACTGACAGAACGTGACGTCACCGTCTTGTTGAGACTCAAACGTGTATGCACATCCGCGATGGTAAAATAGTTCCTCAATATTAAATCGTTAAACAAAAACTGCACGACTTTATTTAAAAAATATATACAAACTGCACTGATTGTAACATGTTTTAAAACTGTTACTGTAAATGAAGCAGTCAGGGCGTAAAAATGACCTCATTACTAAGAACCCTTCACACCCCCTCACTTACGTTATAAGAACTCCATTCTCAGTGCAATATCCTCTTAATACGAGGAAAAATAGACCGTCACTACTTTTTTTAATGCAGTTTGCACACCATCTCTTATTTACTTATGGAATTGTTGTAGTTGTTTGCCTTTAATCAAATTTTATTTGAGTCTTTCATGTGTTTGCTTTCATGTGGTCTGTGTTTTCTATCATTGCAATAAAGCTTTTTGAATCTTGAATTGGTCACTCATTTACCCATCTTTTTTTATCCTTTACCTGTCTACAGATTGCAACCGTACACTCGTCCAAACAAAGTTAATCACGTCTATTATAAAAAATAGTTAATAAACACATCAGTTGACCTGAGATACAATGGCTCCATCGTTTCCCTTATTACAAATAGTACATTATCTCATGCTTCCTTCAAAAGCTCCGTTTTCCAATAGACCTATACAAAGTATTTTAGATGAAAAATTAACCCTCAAACAAAAATAGTTGTTGATCATAACTTTTTAGTCAACTAGTGGTAGTTATATTATAGCACTACTCTTATTTTTTCTTCTTAAATGTCAAATCACATGTTGACAATACAATCATCTCATTAGATAGTGTTCATTATTGTAGTGAGTGCTAGGTTTCCGACATCACCCGAAGGCAACAGAAGGAAGCGACTCACCACCAACGGTTTCTGTGACGTACTTTACGGGAAAGTCCGGACTTCTCACATATAGAACATATCCATCCGCCAATAAAAATAAAAAAATAAAAAAAAGAAGTAGTCATAGCCAATACTAAGCGGATTTTTTATTATGAAATCAGTGTTTGTACGCGTCATTTACACACAGTGTACAGGAAGTCAGTAATGTCTAGCCTACTCTCTTAATACATCCATGTGTCTACTCTTTATAATTATACATCCGTGTGTCCACTTTGTAATTGTCTATGTTACCGTTTAAAGCAGCAACCCAGGGAGAACAGGGCAAAAAGGTTTAAGAAAAACATATGCGCTTAATTTAAGTGTCTGGGATTGATTGTGTCAAAGAAGGTGCAGCTTCAAATGAACAGTTCAATGCAGGGAACATTGTGTTCACTTAGGCTACTGTTCAGCCTCCAGGATTTTGTAGCCTGAAGCCCCGCAGTGACTAAAAACGGACAGCAGAGAGAACTGGAGACCCGCAGTTAAGGTTTCTGAAAATCTGCGCCTCCTGGGGTTAGTTTTTCCTACACTGATCTTGTGCCGAACCCCCCACCAACGACTTGATGCATAGACAGTGAAATTAATGAAGCACTTTTCCGGTGATGGCTGAGCGTTATTGCGCAGCCTCAAACTGAGCTCGAAGACGTAGATGAAACGTGAGCAAACTGTCTGAAAGTTGTAAGTCTTCTGGTAGCTGTGCCAAGAGAAATCTCAATCATTCCCAATCTTGCAGATATGGAGAGCGTAGGTAGATGTAAGGAGATAACATAGGCACAGCTACTCCTGTACTGTACGGTAATTTATCTACTGTGCTACAGTAAGTCGCGTGGTTATGACACAATCGTTAGCCTGTTTTTACAAAAATGTCTGCTACTTCGCTGTCAAAATGAATGGCAGTCAATGGAATGGTAACGGCGGGTGATTGCCTAATACATCCATGGTGATTGCTTGTTAGCATCAAAATGGCGCCATAGGAGCTACGTGTTGTTGACTGTTGACAGACGCTTACCCCCTTGGTGGCACGCCCTCATACTGTGCAACTAACTAGCTAGCAGTGCTTATCTACTGCCCATGTGCGACTCCCAACAAAGATGGAACAGAAGTGCGATGCCTCACTCGGTAGCTAAAACAGAGATGTCAATATACAGGGTGATAAGAGCTGCAGTAATTTAAAAAATATAGTGTTTTTGGGGAAATTAAACCACATAAACCTATTCTAGTACAACCTCTAAATACAATTATGAACTTCTAAATACAATTATATATATACAGTTTTTCACGATCGCTATGACACTTTTTTCAATACTTTTAACAACTTTCCTAAACTCTTAACACAGTTAGCACAACATCCGTCTGTGTAGGCTATACAATTAACACATTTCTTGTTGCTTTGACACAAAATGCATACAGTTAACACAAATTTAAAATGCTTAAATTTCTTTTACACACAAGCTCCACCAAAACCAAAACAATGGATCTTTACTGCCAAATTTCCAAATGCTTTCACACTGTATGTCAGAACAGATAACATCATGTTCTAAACCTAACGTATAGGCTAAAGTCAAAGTGAACAGCTGTTCAAATTGAAACACAAATATATCCCCTGCATTTTATACATGCATTTATTGGAAACAGCTGATTGAAGTTATGCAAATACGTAGATCAATCCCAGCTGATTCCCTTCTAGGAAACACACTCAGGTGTTGAGGTTCTTTCAATCGCATGATCATATGGTAGTACAGTAAAAGAGGACCTATTTGAACAATATACTGTAGATGAACACAGAAAATAAGGAAAATGCCTTCACGAGGGAGAGGAAGAGGAGTACCAGGACAATTCTGTCTCTATCTCCTTTTTTTCATAAACCGTACATTCTATAAAGCTACTCTGACATGGGTCATTCATTTTTTGTATTGAATCTCTGCAGCAAAAGAAACAAAATGGTGGCCGGGTTGGATCAGTGGGTAGAGCAGGCGCACATATACTTGGAGGTTTATGCCTCGACGCAGAGGTCCAGGGTTCAAATCTGGCTTGTGACGATTTCCTGCATGTCTTCCCCCCCCCCTCTCTCTCCCCTTTCTCAACTAGCTGTCCTGTCAAATAAAGGTGGAAAAGCCCAAAAATTAATCTTTACAGTAAAAGAAAATATGCATGCATTTACTAAACCCAACAAAACAAAAATGCAGAGAGACTTCAAGAGAAACTGCAGTCCAAAACACAATCTATGATCAATACAATATACTATTGTCTGTTGTATAAGGGCAGACCTGACTGACACATTTAAAATGATGCAGTTTCTGTAATTCCATCTGATGTTAGTGTTTTTTATGTCATTGTGCAGTGATTGACTAAATATTCCTGTTGGGAGAGAACATGTGTTAGTGTTTTGGAAGAATTATTTGATTTTGAGACATGATTGCATTGTTTTGGTAGACATAGTGTATTGTGTAAGTGAATTATTGTATTTTGAAAATCTGTGTTGGAGTTTAGTTTACAATGTGTGATTTTGAGCATGAAATTAACTGTTTTGCCAATCGTGTGTTGTAGGTGTGTTGGTGCATTAAGAGTTTAGGAAAGTTGTTAAAAGTATTGAAAAAAGTGTCATAGCGATCGTGAAAAACTGTAATACATAATATGAGGACTTTAATGAATGCGTTTATTTCAGTGGTGTCCCACATTTTGGCTTGAGACCCCATCAAATTAAACATTGCCAACTTGCAACCTCTCATCACAGTGATTTTGACTTCTAAGATTGTTTAATTTAAATGTGTTAGAGGTAAAACTATTTGTAATGTATGTATGTATTATGTATGTATGTAATGTATTTCTTTTTGCTGTAACGCAGTAATATAACGCATTCCTAATTCAATTTCGGTAATATTATACTCGTTACAATCTCAGTAACGCGAGTTACAACGCATTTTAACGCAACATTTAGTAGGGTTTTGTTTTTTTAAGAATTCAGCAACACCGCGAATCAATTCTTCACAGGGAAAAAAAAGCTGTATTCAATGGTTGAGATGACTGCAGAGACAGATACATTTGCGAGATGGACATTATTTTCAGGAGTTATTACGCTGCGTTGAAGTGAGCTGTCCCGTCTCTGTTCCCGTGGTCAGAGCCAGATCCAGAGACGGTACGGACAACATCTGTGTCCCAACAGGTGACGGATAGACAGATAGAAACATGTCTGGAATTAATGTTTAGGCTTGCTACACGTAATATCATTGGATTTTATCAGCCGTGGAGAGTAATTATACCTTTAGTGGAATGGCTTCGAATGACGACCAAAAAAGCTTGTCTTTTACTGTGACTGTACTGTTCAATATGTTGCAGTTTTACAAACAAGAAAGTGAGCAACTTGAAGGTCCCATGGTATGAAAACTTCACTTTATGAGGTTTTTAAAAATTAATATGCGTTCCCCCAGTCTGCCTATGGTCCCCCAGTGGCTAGAAATGGCGATAGGTATAAACCGAGCCCTGGGTATCCTGCTCTGCCTTTGAGAAAATTTAAGCTCAGATGGGCCGATCTGGAATCTTCTCCTTATGATGTCATAAGGAGCAAGGTTACCTCCCCTTTCTCTGCTTTGCCCGCCCAGAGAATTTGGCCCACCCATGAGAGAGAGACATCATGGCTTTCAAACAAGCAAAGTGGCAGTTGGTCAAGGCCAAATCCCCACCCTCCACCTTGTCCCCCCCACCCCCCCCTTCTCCTCCTCAATAGCTACAGACACAGAAATGGCACATACTAAAGCCAGGGACACACAGGGCCGAAAATCGGCCGTTAGACAGTCTGGCGAGGTCAGTGACTCGAATCTGTTCGGTGTGTCCCATGCCATCGTCAGTCTGGAGGGCTGTTGGCGTTCATTTTGGCCGACCTGACATGTTCAGTCGGAGGCAAGGCAGTTGGGACTCACTCGGAAATGGCGAGCGGAATGAGCGTGACTAGAGTCTCTCAAAATCTGAAGAAAATCTTTTAAACTGACCTTTGTTGAGCTGAAATGAAGACAGATTCAGCAACTGCATGGCCTATTTCTCGCTTAAAATGTTTTCAGAAACACGTTTCAGTGAAATATTTTAGTACAATATGAGATTGTATTCTGAACAGCCGCCATGACAGTCTGGCTTTGAATTTCCGGCGAAAACAAACCCATGTGATGCGTTCGTCCAATCAGCTGCCGGTTTTCATTTTTTGGGCAACAATACAGATTAGCGCCGCCTGCTGTTATGGAGATGTATTACATCTCGTCTCTTTGGTGTGTTCTGTGGCACTTTTTGGACCAACACGGGGAGACTGATCATTTCGACTGGCTTTCTGACCGGCCGTCTGGCTGGTGTGTACTTTAAGGAAAGCTCATTGTGGGACTGGCTCTAGTGGCTGTAATTCTGCACCAAGGCTGAATTTTGGGAAAGAGACTTCAGATACAGTATTAGGGGACCACTAAGGCCTATATAAAAGCATCCAAAGAGCACCATGTCATGGGACCTTTAAGCTTGACGGACATGTTTTGCATCTAGCGTCTCACGTTCATCTCAGTAAGCTAGCAAGAGTACACAACAGACAACTTCTGTGTAGGCTACTTCAAAATAAAAGCACTTCCTGTGAAGGTTCGCAGTAAAACTAAATTACTGTTAAACAAATAAGGTTGTGTACCTTTTCACATATCAGTTGTAAATCAAGTACTGTACACTATAATTGATAATTTCCTTTAGACTGTTTTAAACATGAATTTCTTATTCAAGTGCTTTAAACAAACATTTTACAACAATACAACTGTAAACAATACAACTGTAAACAATACAACTGTAAGGTACTTTTAATTGAGTATTTTCATTTTCTCCTACTTGCCTATTGTACGTTTTACTTATCTATTTTTTATAGCTTTAGTTACTTTGCATATTCATATTAATTATACAAAATATTATGAATAATCTATGATGTATTAAAGTGGATAAAGAGGAGACTTTATTGATCCGGTGGTGAAATTCACATGCTAGCTGCCAAGTCAAACTTCCGCTGTTATATTGGTGAAAGTAACTTAAAAGTAATGCAAAAGTAGTGTAACGCGAGACAGTAATATTTTAATATAACTAATTACTCTCAAATGACTAGTAATCTATAATATATTACATTTTGGAAGTAACTTGCCCAACACTGTCTAATACTGATATTTCACAAAAAGGCAAAGATTAGGCTAAAGTCCGAAAAATTAAGATTAATTTAAATTTGTGTAACAAAACAATTCCTATTCTATCCTATCAATCATCTTATGACACCTCAGATTGAACTTGTGACCAATTGAACTGGTTTATACAGTATATACTCACATGGTGCAAATAAAATCATTGCCCTGGGTCTCATTAACAGTTTAATCCTGCCATGGTTGGTTATTTCCTGAGGTAATGCGTTTGTATGTGGGTGTGTTTCTGCGAGCATCTAAAGCTATTGTAATAGCTGTAATCATGCAAAAATGGCATAAGGGTATACTTTCATAACCTGTCTGAGGCTCTATGTGGCATGTAAGGGACAGACATCCCCCACACACACACACACACACACACACACGCACAAAAACACACACACACACACCACATGAGGTGGGAGACAGAGGTCTCATTGTCCCTGTCATTAACCAACACCTACAACCAGCACCTTCGGCCCCCGCACTTACGCAGTTACCACGACGACAAGAATACTGAGCATTCTTTCTCCAGTTGCCCGGGTGACACTAATTATAGGGTGTGGGAGGGCTCACGGGATGGCAGAATTCCGGAACAACCATAAAGATGAGGAGAGAGGCGTTCAGGGAGGCCCAGTGACGAACAAGGGCTTAGTTATACACACACGCCACTCCCTGTAGTGGCGTGTGTGTGTCTTTGTGTGTGTGTGTGTGTGTGTGTGTGTGTTTATGAGCAACCTCGCACAGATTCCCCAGGGACACGTGTGCATGCCTGCCCTGCATGATAATTACTGCGAGGAGATCACATTTCAAATGTGTGTGCAAGGCATGCATGTGTGTAAATATGAATGCTTGTGTGTGTGGGCACTTGTTAAGGGGGATCATTCATCTTAGTGTGATTGGGCATTATGTGTGCCTGTTACACACAAAACAAGATGTAGAAAGTTTTTCTAGGAGTTGTATCAGGCCAGATCTCTCTCACACACATGTCCCATGGCTCTTTCTCAAACACACAAACCAGGAGAAACACCAGGTCAAGGGCTACAAAGCAAGGGCAAAGGAAAAAGCCCAGTAAAAGAGCAGGGGGAGTAGAAAAGAGGGAGCTAACTGGATCAAAACTAAAATAAAGGCAATGGGAGCTGAGGAGGAGAGGCTGAGAGGGTCAGAGTGGTTGAATAATGTACAGAAGGCCAAAAGAGATTATAAGAATATTCACAATGAGACAAATGTGTGTGTGTGTGTGTGTGTGTGTGTGTGTGTGTGTGTGTGTGTGTGTGTGTGTGAGAGAGCGAGAGAGAGAAGAGGGGTGTTTGTGTTTTGAGGGAAAAAGGAGACAAAGTGTGTGGTCAGAGCTTACAGTGAGTGTGTCAAAGACAGGGAGAGTGTGTATTGTGGCATTAATGGTGCGTTCTTTTTGTCTTGTAATCGCGACTAGTAGCTTGAGCGTGACGTCACATCCGTGTCGAAAAACGAATAACCGCGGGTTGTTGCATTCTTTTTGTCACACAATACTACGAGTCGGAGAAAAGATGGATTTTTGTAACATTTTTAGTAACATTTAGGATTCTATTCACCCAGTTATTGACATATTACACAAATATATCTCACAGTTTGATACATGAAAATTACGTTTTGATTAACGTTAACGTTAGGCTACTGCTCTGCTTTCTGCTCAAGACTCGGCTTAAAGCCATTGTTGTCATATAGCCGCACCGTCTCTAGCCAATTTCAGCTGCACAAACTACAAAATAACTAATCAGGCGGTATTTAACTCCTAATAAGACTGTAGCGGCATGCCTATAGGTAGCAGTATAAGCGCTATGTGCGACTTCTTCATTTGGTTACAACAAAGACAAAAGTGCTTAAAATTGTAGATAACCACAATGTTTACGTCGCGTGAGTGCGACGTAGCCATCTTTGAAAGTGAGCTCGGGGTCCTCTGAGTTCAGACGACTTGACGAGTCGTAAATACGACCTCGGGGGCGTTCTTTTTGCAACTTCCGGGTCGTAACTCCGGAAAACAACTCGTAAAACGACTTCGGTGGACAAAAAGAACGCACCATAAGTAAGAGCAGCGAGTGTGTTCTTCTGGCATAGGAGGAGTATTATCTTTTCAAATACACAGCAGACATGCAGGTCACAGTGGGAGGAAATTTAACAGGGATAAAAAACAAAGATCAACAGAAGTGCATTTGCAGGGAGAATGTGAGCAGTTGTCAAAAGGTCAGCATAAGTCTGGAATAGTATCCATATGGGTGAAAAAGGAAGACATTCTTTGAGGAATATAAAGTGAGTACATAGAAAATGTCACACAATCACACACTCAAACACAGGAAGGCCATAAGAAGCCAGCTGCAAAAGGACAAAGGAAAATGCTACCTTTATCACATAAACATAATATGTATTGTTGTTGTTTTTATCATGTATTAGGGAATCTAGGGATTGTTAATTGTAGAGGACGATTCTTATGCAACCAAATTTTTCAAATGAAGAAAGTAAATAAATGACTTCATCGAGAATTCGTGACAGGCAACTTCAGGAAAAAACACGAACAGGTTTTTTTATATGTAGGAAATGTTCTATTTTAACCCTGCTGACAAAAACAGGGGAAGTAGCAAATTGTTTTAATGGCACAGAGTGTTCATTGTTTTATATTTCAGAACGTCCTGAATCTCCCCAATTTTTAGCAGATAAACCATATGTGTGTGTTTTGGCAAACAGAGGAAACGTTGGCAGGATAAAATCATTATTATCTCACCTTTCTGAGCGAACAACATGCACATGCATTGTCTTACAGATGGGTTGGAATTGAGGGACACTGGGAAGTCAAACTAAAAGCTTTCCATGTGTGCCAGTAAGCGGGGAAATGAGTTCCACGCCACACACACTTCATGCATTTCTCCCAGATCATGCCAATTCATCCCAAATGTAGAGGGAGAGGAAGAGAGAGAGGGAGGGAGGGATGGAAAGACCTTGCACGGAGTGAATGATGTCAATAACACACAATGCCTGAGGGGTGAGGGCTGGGTAATTGGTATGTGTGTGTGTGTGTGTGTGTCTGGGGGTGCTTGCCTTACAGTTTCTTTTGTGTTTGTCAGCCTTTTGTTTGTGTCCACGGGTGGCAAAGGACATGCTGTCATGCTCCTTCAGCCCTGCCCTTGTGATAGGCTGTGTGTGTGTGTGTGTGTGTTTGCATGTGTCTGTGTGAATGTGTGTGTGTGTGTGTGTGTTTACTATGTGCGTGCATGGATGTTTGTCTGTGAAATCCTGTGCGTGCCACTGAGACTGCGTGAGTCGAGTTGTGAGAACACAAGTGCATGTCTGTCAGAGAGTATGTGTCTGGGAGTTTACTGCTGCACCAGCAGGACTCAGTAGTTGCGTTGTGTGTATAAAGTGTGTGCTTATGTGTATATAAGTGTGTGTGTGTGTGTGTGTGTGTGTGTGTGTGTGTGTGTGTGTGTGCGACTTTTAGAATAGGCTATTAGAGGGATATTTGACAAAATTGTATTATATAATATTAAATTCTAAGGGAAGAATAAAAATACAATTCAAATAATATAATTAATATTAAAATACTAATAAAATGACTATAAAAATAATATTTCAAAACAACATTGAAATGTTTTATTTTTGAAGGCGCAATAGCTGTTTAATACATATATGGTCCTTCATTCAGATTGCTTTTTACAGTCTCTCCTTCCTCACCATCGCCAAACTGACCGTACTTTTGACTTCGCTCACGCTGCTGCTGGCTTTCAGTCTCGGCAGTGTCCCCTCTCGTCTTTTTTCTCTACCACGATTCCAAGACTCAAAACTCCTCCCTGCTCTTCCTCCATCTGTGCCCTGTCCGCTGTCTTTGTCTGGGCAGGCAGGAGAGGGTCGCAGTGTGTTTGGGGAGTTCAAAGAGCGAGTAAGAGGTACCCGGGTTTGACCATGGAGATGGTAATGCTTGTTCCCTGGGGGAGTTAGTCTCTCCATGGGGGTTGGAGGAGACCTGGAGGAACCCTGATGAGATGCTAGGGATCGCAGCCCAAGAAGCTCCTCTTGAGCTTGAGACAGGGCAGCAGTCAGCTCCTCCCTCTCCTCACACTCCTTTCTTACTGTCTCCTGGAGTAACGCCACCTGGAGGAACAACAAGTAGTGTTTCAGCAAGTCATTTAGTGCAAGTCATCTTTATTGAAAAAATATTCCCTTTCTTTAAGCAAAAAATGATAACTAGAAACTAGCCTGGCTCTGTCCAAAGTTTAAAAAACACACCTGCCAATACCTCTAAAACAGACTTATTTACAAAGATTGCTTGTTTAACTGGTACATTAACAGAAATGTAAAAATGTGTGTTTACATTTGTGAGAACACTATAATACTAACTGACATAATCAAAGAGACTTTGACCACACAGGAAAGCTACCCTAACACACAGTCACAGTGATCCAGTATCACCTTCAGAACAGGAAAGCAAAAAATACATAGATGCAATAATCACAAGTCTGTAGCTCGTTGTGTCTGTATGCTGTGTGCGTGTATATATATATATATATATATATATATATATATATTTTTTTTTTTTTCCATTCAGATGTAGATAAAAAAATATATACAGACATAGAGTATGTGTGCATGTCTTTCCAGAATCACAAAACACACTAAAATCATTTGTGCTGGGAGGTTAGCATGTGATCATATTGTTTACATCTTCAGGTCTACTGAGACATAGAGCCTCTCTCACTGAATTAAATCTGATTAAAACAAACTACAGCTCTTGTTATGTGACAGCCAGACAGAAAAAGGAAAGCTGCTCACTTCAAGTGACGAGCCAAAGTTTAAACAAATAAAATAACAATACTGCTCTCGCAGGACCCTTTATAGCTTTCTCATCACTTGCATGCATTTCCTACCAATATGGCGCACGGCCTTAAACACTGCTCACTAGCTCATTTAATTACAAACACGTGCCATTTAAATGGTTTACGTCATTTTGACCATCTGCTGTTTGATAACAGACACGTGTTGTATGCATCCCTAAATGATTGGGTGACAAACTTAAATACTAGACTTTAACAGACACTTAATTAAAGAGTCAGTCATTAGCTCTCACATTTGGCACATATATGTTCTTTTAAAACAACACAACACTGTGGCTGCTGCTAAGCAAGTAATAATTACAGAATAATGGTGAATGCTAAAACATAGTTACATAGTTACAATGGCTTAAACTAATAATCTTGATTTTTGATTTTCATTTAAATAAATGTCTGTTATGTCACTATCTACTGTATCACCAAATGAGGTAACACAATGGTGATTTTGCCTATGGTCCACTGATGAAAGCAATGAAAGAAAATAATACTGCTGTTGCTGCTGTTTACATTCCTCCTTATGCAAATAAAAAAAAAGCACTACACTATCGCACACAACTGTTTTTGTTTTGTTTTTTGTTTATCTTGTGTAGCATAAAAGGGACTACAACTGCACTTTGTTGTGCAACTCTGTGTTGTACAATGATAATAAATTAACCTTGAACCACGTAAGAGGAATAATGTGTAATTTCTTCTAACCATAGATTTTAAGTTGTTTAGTGGACAAAGTTTCCGGGTGTGAGAAATGAAGCCAATGTGGAAGTGCCTTAAACGTGCATTCTATCTAATTTCCATCAAGGGCGACTCCACTAGTTGCTAAAAGAACTCTGTTTCTATAAAAGTCTATGGGAAAATGACCCTACTTCTCACTTGATTTATTACCTTAGTAAACATTTTCAAAATGAGTTTATGGTCTCAATCGCTAGTTTCAAGTCTTCTTCAATGCAGAAGGATTTACATTTTTTAATTATGGTCCCATTTATTTTAAAATAGACGATAAAGCAGGGGATGCTTTAGGGGCGTGGCTATACACTGATCTGTCAGTCGGGACAGAGGCTTAGCAATGCTAACCATGGCACTGTGTACGTTAAAATGGGAAAATAGTCTTTGGGTTTTGTCTGTGTTTTAATCTTGAACTTTGACCCTCTGACTGTGTGTTTTCACTTCATCAAAGTTAGTTGGGACATTTTGGTCGCCAAGAAACATCTTAGGGCCCATTCAGACCAAAATAAGTAATCATGCGATTTTCCGCAGGGTTGTGCGGTGGTGTGGGAGTGTCACTGAAACGGCCTATTTGTGTGACGTCCTGTTGTGTTCTTTAATCCCCCAATGTAGCCCAAGTAGACTTTATATTTCACAGTTACTGTTTTTCGTCAGATCCTTTATAGATCTCGACATTTCCGACTGCACTTGAAGGCAGCTTCATTTCACTAAGAAAGAGAGAAAGAAAAGAGAAGAGCGAGACAGATCGACTGTGCTTTGTTGTTTGGTAAACATTCAGCTGTTACATAAACTCCTGGGCAGTTCAGTGCTTGTGTTTGGTGTTTTAAAACTTTCTTGTGGCAGCGATAGAGACAGTGATGTTTCCTGTTTCCTGTATGGGACTCTCACACTGCCTCAAAACTGACTGACAAGTCTGATCACACGATTGGTCGACGCAGCGTGACGCGGGGTTGCGTTTCTCCAAAAGTTGAGTCAGTCTCAACTTTTCACTGCAGGCCCGCTGCGTTTTTTTGCGTGTCCCCCCTGCGGCACCCCCTGGCCCCAACCTAAACGCACTACCCCCATTCAAAATGAATGGAAAGACCTGTGTTTTTGCCACAGGTAAAACTCCGCTGGATGACTCGTATGAGAAGGGTTGAAAATCTTTAGCGTTTAGCTTAGCGCAGCACCATTGCAACCATAAACAACAATGGCTTAGCCGTGCCATCCTCCCCAGAACGTCTCTTGTAAAAAATAGTCACATCCGGTTGCAAAAAAACGTACCGCCAAACTGGAGGCTTCAAAACGGCACTCCACCAACCAATGGGGGACGTCACGGACGGTACGTCTGCTAATTTTATGTCATCGCTTCTAACATGTATACTTCCAGTGCATCTCTAGGCTAACAGTGATGTCAAATATCACATGAAAAACCTTGAATTATTAAACCTAAATTACCAGTTGAATAAAATGAAACTAAAATACAGTAAAATATGAATATTAATAAATATTCTGATAATGTTCTGTTAATATTCTGACTAGTTTCATCAGTTTCACCAGTAATTTTGTCATGGTCTGATATGTGAGTGATACTGTGTGAACAGGTCCCTGTTGATCCAAAACATATGTTGCCATAATGGTAATGGGCGTGTGTGTGTTTCTGAGGGTTAAATACAGTATGTATCTCTCTACTGCCAGATGCTAAAACAATGTACGCACGTGTTGCCTCTGTGCGTGTATGTCCAAATCTGGTCCTGACTGTTCGGCGAGGGAAATCCCCAATGATGAAAGAAATACAGTAAATGTGTGGATACTCTCTTTTTACGCTCAAATTTTGCGTATGGTTTTCTTTTTATGTGTCTGTAATTGTCAACATATGTGTATGTGTTAATAGGTGCCTATATACCACAATATCCATGTTCCATGTGCAGTGTGTATGTGTGTATGCAATTATTGTGAGAGTGTGTGTGACAGTTTGCACACACGTTGTTTGGCCACTTCCTTTCTGTGTGTGTATGCAAGACTTGGAATGTGAGTCTCCTTTCTCCCTGTTTATATGCAGGCATGGGTTAGATCATGTGTGTGTGTGTGTGTGTGTGTGTGTGTGTGTGTGTGTGTGCGTGCGCGTCCGCGCATATGTGTGTGTGTGTGTGCATGCGTGCGTGTGATGTCTTGCATGCCAGTCTAGCTGCAGAGAGAGACAGACATCATTAGGGGCTCCTAGTGAGAGCAGGGTTACAGGGCTATTAGATGGAAGTCACATGCAGACCCACAGAGCCCCTGCTTTTAATCTAACACTGTAAACCACATTCCAGCGGCAACACACACTGACACACACATGCACTTATGCAGAAAACACAGTGAAACACCCTAATCAACGTACAGTACATAGATATGCTCTTAGGCTTGCATTTGGAGAGACTAGCACACCCAAATGCAGTTAAACATATCACACAGACACTACTTTTTGACCTTGCATGTGTTGTGTGTCCTATGTGTTGTGTGTGTGTGACCTCAGTGTGGTTAGTGGGAGGTTAAAGGTCAGACGTCGTTTCCCCAGACAAAGTGACCTTTACCCCTTAATAATAAATAAACTTTTCAATTAAACACATTCACACACATATATTGTTATTGAATTAATATGTTCAATACTATTGTCATGGTGAAAAAGACAATCCAAACGTTCAGAGACTATGAAACCTCCTGGACTTCTTACAAGAAGACACATGACTTGGCTTTTCAATATGTGTTAAAGAATTATGGGAAGTATTGTTCAAGGTTGTACTCTTAAGTAGTAAAGTGGTGACAATGGTGTGCTGATTTATTGGATACAACCATAAGCAGGGGCCACATAAGGTCATCAGGTTTAGCATTTGTAGGTAGAAGCGCCCTATGAGATACAAAGTTTATGGATGAGTGTGAAAAAAATAGCAAATATGTTCTTCAAACGCTTACAGCAGCACAGTTCTGAATTTTCTTTTTTCTGTTTTTTATTTGTTCAGTTTATGTGACAGTGAAATAGATTTTTTTGAACTGATTTCTGTTGTTCAGTCCTAAAATGACTCTTTCAGAGATTGAGCTTGAAAATTGATCTAGGTGAAAGGTCACTCTTATTCTTCAACACTTAATGAAGAAAATGTCTCGACATTGCAACAGTATCTTGGCAACAGAGCGATATCACAAGGTCATGATCAAAACCTGATTATCTCTAACCAACACACACACACACACACACACACACACACACACACACACACACACACACACACACACACACACACACACACACACACACAAGGATCAATCAAACTTTTCTAAAGAACATGGGGATAGAAGCTTGGGTTTGAATTAGATAAGAACTTAAAGGGATCATTAGAGACAGAACTAAGGAACAGTGTCAAAACGCTAGAAAGAAATACAAATCAAAGGTCATCTAAAGGGATTATACTGATTGATCTGCTCCAAAACTCACGACACAGCACAGTAAAAAAAATGGCCCCTTTAAATTAGATGAGAAAGAACAGAAAGAAAGAGGTGGTGGGGGGAAGGAGCTGCTGTGCTGAAGGTCCACGAATGACATAAAAGAGCATGTCAGCTGTGAAATTGGCAGCAGGGCACTTTGAACTGGCTGAACCTATCTGGACAGGCGCTCTGAAAGGTAGGCAGTTAAAGAGACAGTGGGTGAACAAAAAACAAGGACTGTTATGGTTCTGACACACCAACTCAACGGCCGACCGTCAGAAAAAGCAGTCGGACTGACTGCCTCCCCGAGTTGGTCCAAAAAGTGCCTTGGAACCCACCGAAGCGACGCTGACTTGAGCGTACGTTCTGCGCATGCACAAGACGTAATATGTCTCCATAACAGCAGGCGGCGCTAATCTGTATTGTCGCCCAAAAAATGAAAAATGGCAGCTGATTGGACAAATGCATCACGTGGGTCTGGCTGGTCAGAATACAATCTCATATTTTACGAAGATAGTTCAGCGAAACGTGTTTGTGAAAACATTTTAAGCGAGAAATAGGCCATGCAGTTGCTGAATCTGTCTTCATTTCAGATCGACAAAGGTCAGTTTAAAGTGCCCATATTATGCTCATTTTCAGGTTCATAACTGTATTTTAAGGTTGTACCAGAATAGGTTTACATGGTTTAATTTTCAAAAAACACCATATTTTTGTTGTACTGCACAGCTTCTCTCACTGCTGCAGCTCCTCTTTTCACCCTGTGTTCAGGTCTCTGTTTTAGCTACAGAGTGAGACCTCTTTTCTTCTTCTGTACTTTCTTTGATTGCACTCGCACATGCGCAGTAGTTCAGATGTAGATCATGTCAGCTAGCTCCATAGACAGTAAAAGAAAGGTTGTTTCTTGTCAGTTACAAGGCAGGATTAGCTGGGAGACTTCTAAACGAGGGCACACATGTAAGTAGTTCTTTTGTAGATTATGATGAACTTGTGTGTGTTGTAGCAGTGCTTTCTACCAATCAGATTGGTCATTGAGTCCTACTGCCCGCCTTCCGATTCAACATGTCAAATCGGCCCAAATGAAGGTCAACGGCTCCTCCGGCTGACGACAGCACGTAACACACCGAACGGACTCGAGTCACTGACCTCGCCAGACTCTCTAACGGCTGACAATCGGGTTGGTGTGTCAGGGCCTTAAGAGGGCTGTCGGACTGTAGCAGAACAATGCTGAGCTGGATGAGAGGGTGAGGGGGAGGAGAAGGAAAGGAGGTGATAAAGGAGTGCTGAGAAGAGACTATGAGGCACTGACTTGACTTAGTGACCTTTCTAGACTTGGAATGGATGCCCATCTTCCACCTTGATTGATGGGTTGATTGACTTGTGTATTACCGCGTCATCCACCTTGGACGAATCCTCCTATCCTATAGGAATTAATAGAAAGACCCGCTGTTCACAGCCTTCAATGAATCCTCTGGTGGCTAATGTTGTGGCGCACAATGAATAGTAGAGTCACATTTCTCCAGCATACAAGCAACTGTTAAGGATGAAATGCTCGCAAACAAAATGCACACATTATATACACAACTGGTGTACATGTGTTCCTGTTAATCCCTGATTTGAAAGACAACATTCGACATGGGCCTCAGCGTAGGCAAGAATGTGGTATTTCCATTGTGAGCCTGTGTGAGGTCCATGCTGCTAAGCTTATTGTAGTCTAAGCACAAAGGAGAGATGTAGAGATCGAGAGAAAATGTGAACACAGCTCTCACGTTATTGTTTAGCTGAGCAGGAAGGTTACAGCATGATGCCAGAATAGTGAGTGATGCATCGGTTTCCTGATAGTGTTAAAGACAAAGAAGCTTCAACACATGTCACTCTGACAAAAAGGGATGCTCATCTTGTTCCATTACACCATCCCTCCATAGACACAACCACCACACATACACATGAAGCTATACGGGCACACAGATTTGCATAGCTGCACGTGCATGAAAACAGATACAAATGTTATTGGTGGTTTCTTGCCAGAACTTAAGATAGTATTTGAAGCATAAAAAAGGCGCACCACTAGATAGTAACTATGATTGTTTTTTGATTTTCAAACATGCAAGCCACCTCAGTTTGCGTTAACCCACAACACACTAACGCTTGCCCCCTCATTTATAAAATAATTTTAATTCTACAGAAGATTAGAAGATTTGTTGTCACCCTCGCGCAAACAGGCTGCTTTAGCAACTATCTGGTGAACACAGTGGAGAATTTAGCAGCTGAAGAGCCAGATATTTTCCTGAGGAGATGGTGGAGACCAATACAGAGCTAAAAATGAGAGTAAATATTGGACTTACAGTGCCTTGCGAAAGTATTCAGCCCCCTTGAACTTTTCGACCTTTTGCCACATTTCAGGCTTCAAACATAATTTTTTGTGAAGAATCAACAACAAGTGGGACACAATCATGAAGTGGAACGAAATTTATTGGATATTTCAAACTTTAACAAATAAAAAACTGAAAAATTGGGGCGTGCAAAATTATTCAGCCCCCTTAAGTTAATACTTTGCAGCGCCACCTTTTGCTGCGATTACAGCTGTAAGTCGCTTGGGGTATGTCTCCATCAGTTTTGCACATCGAGAGACTGAAATATTTGCCCATTCCTCCTTGCAAAACAGCTCGAGCTCAGTGAGGTTGGATGGAGAGCGTTTGTGAAGCAGTTTTCAGTTCTTTCCACAGATTCTCAATTGGATTCAGGTCTGGACTTTGACTTGGCCATTCTAACACCTGGATAGGTTTATTTGTGAACCATTCCATTGTAGATTTTGCTTTGTTTTGGATCATTGTCTTGTTGGAAGACAAATCTCCGTCCCAGTCTCAGGTCTTTTGCAGACTCCATCAGGTTTTCTTCCAGAATGGTCCTGTATTTGGCTCCATCCATCTTCCCATCAATTTTAACCATCTTCCCTGTCCCTGCTGAAGAAAAGCAGGCCCAAACCATGATGCTGCCACCACCATGTTTGACAGTGGGGATGGTGTGTTCAAGGTGATGAGCTGTGTTGCTTTTACGCCAAACATAACGTTTTGCATTGTTGCCAAAAAGTTCGATTTTGGTTTCATCTGACCAGAGCACCTTCTTCCACATGTTTGGTGTGTCTCCCAGGTGGCTTTTGGCAAACTTTAAACGACACTTTTTATGGATATCTTTAAGAAATGGCTTTCTTCTTGCCACTCTTCCATAAAGAAAAGGCCAGTGTGTATTTGCACGACTGATTGTTGTCCTATGGACAGAGTCTCCCACCTCAGCTGTAGATCTCTGCAGTTCATCCAGAGTGATCATGGGCCTCTTTGGCTGCATCTCTTATAAGTCTTCTCCTTGTATGAGCTGAAAGTTTAGAGGGACGGCCGGGTCTTCGTAGATTTGCAGTGGTCTGATACTCCTTCCATTTCAATATTATCGCTTGCACAGTGCTCCTTGGGATGTTTAAAGCTTGGGAAATCTTTTTGTATCCAAATCCGGCTTTAAACTTCTCCACAATAGTATCTCGGACCTGCCTGGTGTGTTCCTTATTCTTCATGATGCTCTCTGCGCTTTAAACTGACCTCTGAGACTATCACAGAGCAGGTGCATTTATACGGAGACTTGATTACACACAGGTGGATTCTATTTATCATCATTAGTCATTTAGGTCAACATTGGATCATTCAGAGATCCTCACTGAACTTCTGGAGAGAGTTTGCTACATTGAAAGTAAAGGGGCTGAATAATTTTGCACGCCCAATTTTTCAGTTTTTTATTTGTTAAAAAAGTTTGAAATATCCAATAAATTTCGTTCCACTTCATGATTGTGTCCCACTTGTTGTTGATTCTTCACAAAAAATTACAGTTTTATATCTTTATGTTTGAAGCCTGAAATGTGGCAAAAGGACGAAAGGGGGCCAAGGGGGCCGAATACTTTCGCAAGGCACTGTACATTCATCAGGTGACACAACTCTAAATGAATACTAATGTTTCTCTGTTGTGACAACACATTCCCTCAATATGAAGTAGATGAAAGCAGAAGAAAGACAAAAAACAAAGAACTAGGATAAAATCTAAGAGAAATGAGAATTAAAGTTGAGCTAAAAGGAATTGTGTGTGTGACTGTGTGTGGTTAGTGGACAGCTGAGATGACTGTTCCCCTGGAGACAGGCGTCCATGTGTTAACACACATACAAAGACTGAGGTATACACATACACAGAAAAGTCTTTAGGATGCTCTCTTTCCCATCCCGTCTTTGTGCTTACACACACACACACACACACACACACACACACACACACACACACACACACACACACACACACACACACACACACACACACACACACACACACACACACACACACACACACACACACACACACAGACACACTTTCTTCCTTCCTTCCTTCCTTCCTTCCTTCCTTCCTTCCTTCCTTCCTTCAGGCTCTTCATATGTGCACCTCATCCTGCTGCCTCCCTTTATTTTACTTTCTGTTTCACAATTTATTTCAGCTCCATTTGGATGGTGCTGGCACAGAAATCCATCACTGCACACACTGCTGCCAAAGCAAATATTAACTCTGTCTGTCTCTCTCTCCATTTCAACTCTCTCACTCACTTCTTTTGCTGTGACCACACGCACACAAACACACACTTACTAAATTTAATCCAGCTCTGTTTGACTAGCGTTGGCACAGAAACACATTAGTAGAATATTATAAATTAAATGCAAATCTCTCTTTGTTTTCACATGTGAAATGACAAATGTTTCTGTCTTTCTTAATCTTGTGAGGACAATTAAACAGCAAACAAAAGAGAAACATCATCAACACACACACACACACACACACACACACACACACACACACACACACACACACACACACACACACACACACACACACACACACACACACACACACACACACACACACACACACACACACACACACACACACACACACACACACCTCTTCTTGAAGTTCAGCATTCCTCTCCGTCACCAGCTGTAGTTCAGCTTTTGCTTGGCTCCGCTGTAGCGCCTCCTGCTGTTGGGAGAGCTGCAGCTTCTGGTGTATTTCCTCCTCTCTCCTTCTCTCCTTCACCCTGCTCCTCCTTTCCTCCTGCAGCTCGTCCTGCAGTTCTACTAGCACCTGCTCTCTCTCCTCCAGCTGGAGAAGAGTAAAACATTGATTCCAATTTGTGGATTACATTTTCATTTAATTTTGACTATTTAACTGTTAATGTGTTTTGTCAACAACTGTTAGATAAAAGAAACACCAAAGAAACTGGAGGACGGTTTTGCATTTGGTCTTTTTGCATTCATTCATTGAATTCATTCACATGTGAGATCTTAAATACAACAAGGAATTGGTCCTTTCAACATCCTGTTTTTACACTGACTCCTCCAAATCTGCTGCAAAGACTACAGGAAAATCAAGATGACATAAATGTTACCGGACTTCAAGGGATTATTTGCACAGGAAGTGGGTAGGAGGGAAATATGCCAGACCCAGTGGGAGATGAAGGGACTGAGTTGGATTTCTGAATTTACTACACTAAGGAAACTTATTAACTGTCACTACATTTCAGATTAGTGATCTTAAGTGTATTGAAACTTACTTGTGTTTTGGTTGTTACTCATACTGTAAGCGGCTAAGCTATGGGCGGATATATATTTCAGTGTGTGGGTAACAGTAAGAAGCCAGTTAACCTAATGTGTCATTGTTTTCTGTTGTTTCACCCCCACTGTCTGGATTTAATGTCTCTCTCTGTCTTTCTTCCTTGGTTATCCCCTCAGTACACAGAGACTAACCACAGTGTCATCCACACTGTCTGCATGCATGCATGCGTGTGCGTGTGTGTGTGTGTGTGTGTGTGTGTTTGTGTGTGTGTGTGTGTGTGTGTCAGAAGTCTGCAGAGTGTATGTTCATAATGGTCTTCCAATTATGTGGAAGGCATGTAAGGGAATTAATGACACATATGCAACATATACAGAAAAACAGACACAGTTACAGACTAACATAGGCCGATCAGACAATAATTACAAACTCCTTACATTGGATATAGAGGAAAGTGAAGCAACCAAAGGAGAAGAAAGAAAACAAATTGTCAAAAAAGAGAGCATAAGAAAAATCTATATACTGAGTGATGCACATGGTCTGTCATATTCTCTGCAACCACAGAATAATCTATCTATATGTCATCAGGTCTGATTTCTTCTCAAAATATGGTGAATGAAAGATGTGGAAGGGGGATAGGACAGGAAGGCTGCAGAGGAGGGCATGGTAAAAAGGACTAATTGATAAGCCTTATGTTGTAAATATAACATACAACAATTATAAGCTGCCTATTACAAATGAATTTCAATTATATATTTCTGCAATGTAAAATTGTGTATATTGTGTATATATTTTAATTTTCCATTAACAGGGACACACCTTGTGCTGAAGCTGTGTGCTGCCTCGCTGGTACTGTAGGAGCAGCAGTTGGTTCTTCTCCCTGTCAATTGTCAGCTCTAACTCCACCTCCCTGCGAAGCTCCTCCATCTGTTCCCTCAGGTGCAATGCATTCTGGGTTCTCTGCTCTTCCAGGGCGGCAGCCAGCTAAAATGAAATCAAAAGACGAAGTATATACATTGTAAGTGCTATAAAATATGTGCGGTTTATAACGCAGAATTAATGCAAAATTCATAGGACATTTATAGTTTATTTACAGTAAATAAATAGGAAATGTGTTTAATGTAAAGGTTAAAATGAATGTGATGTAATAGTTAAGGATTTTAGTCCATTGTGTTTTTTGTTCCTCTCAGAACTAAAGTTGTCTTTTGTGGTTTCCACTGCTGCGGAATTTGTTAATGTACCAAGGGAAATCTAACGTGAGCACATGTAACGGCGCCCTGCTAATTAAGTTGGAGTTACACTGTTGTCGAAGGCCAAGGTGAACAGTAAAGGATTTTCAGAACCTCTGTTCAGGACAGGCAGCCAACAAGGTATGTTATCTTACATGTGAAACTTTATTTATATATGCGCTAAGCACAATTTGTATTTTTATTTTCTTCGGTAATGTATAATTAATTTGACATGCTTACTATCTTCATTCACATATAGTTCTCACGGCGTGACGTGAATTAGGACAGAAGAGCGCCGTTTCAAAGAACCAACCTGTGTCTATGTATATATATATATATATATATATATATATATATATATATATATATATATATATATATATATAGAGCAGGATGAAAACTCCAAGTAGCATTCTATCCTAAGGCATGTCTCTAATTCAGAGTCTTAAAAGAGAAGTGTGAAGTGGGGATTTCTTCATGATATAAACAGGAAGAAGGAAGGTCACACAAAGCTTTGTCATAGAGTTTAACAAATAGTGCAGAGACAGACATGAGGAGACAGTAGAGAGAGGAGACAGCATTGGACAGTAGAGACAGCAGACAGCAGTGGTGTATCAAACTGCGGGGCAGAAAACACTCATACAACCTGAAATTGTAAAGAAACCCTTTTGAAGCTTTTGTAGCTGTCAGGGAAGGTTTATGAAAATATTTGGCATTGTTCTCTAACTCTTTAAAACACATCAGTGCTTCTGTAAATATAGTTAATCTCAAAGAAATGCCATCCTACCCACAGTCTCTAACCTCTAAAAGATATTGTTATTGTTCCATGTTGCGTTATATATATATTATTGCTGGTGTAAGCTCGAAATAGAAATAATGTCTTAGCCCTTTTCATAATATATGAGGAGGACTGTGGTTATGTAAAGCTTTGTCAAAGAGTGTGACAATGACAGCCGTGTGACTGGCCTTGTCATCATACTCTGGCAGTCAAAAATTGAATTGTCGGGGACATAAAACGCCAGATTTGGCTCTTGAAAGAGTTGGGCCGAAGTTGCATGGGACATATTTTTAGTCGGCTTGGCCAAGGCTACCTTGTTTTTTAGAAGATCAGACAAACCGGGTATTAGTGCCACGGCCTGGGATCATTGTGTGTGTGTGTGTGTGTGTGTGTGTGTGTGTGTGTGTGTGTGTGTGTGTGCCTGTGTGCATTTATGCGTGCAAGTGTGAAAAAAGGGAAATAGTGGATGTGGGTGTCAGAGAAAAAACAAGACGGACTGGCATGTAAAAATGTGTATATTTGAGCCTGTGTGTGCGTGTGTATTACGCTTGCGGTTTGGGAGACTGTATGAGAGACTAAGATTGCGTGTGTTGGATCAAATGAGAAAACACCACTTCCTCTTTGCTGGGTGAATGTACGTGTGAGGAGCTTGGATGGTTTATGTGTGTATATCCTTTTTTTTTTGTGTGTGTGTATGTGTACTCAGCTGCCATTTGTATTCAAAAAGTGACCACTTCCTTTCCATGGGTATAAGCCAGGAAGCCCATAATGAACAATAACCTGTATGGACATGTGTGTGTGTGGGAACCACCCTGGTGCATACATCAGTCTTTTCATGTGAGGTATATGTTTTAGTGTGTGTGTTCATATGGCATGTACTGCATGTGGCATTTTTATATCTACAGTATGTTTAGCACTTTTTGAGACCAGGAGTAGAATGGAATAGAATAGAATAGGCCAAACATAACGCTCTTAACTGTTCTGTTACAATTTCTCTTTGAACACTGTGACCAAAAATGCTTGATGACACAGTGGGATTCTGTGATGCAGTGTGTGGGGTTAAATGTGTTTTTGCAGCAGAATTGGGTCAGTGTTTAAAATGAAGTACATGTCAAATGAAACAGAGTTCTCCAACATAACTCATAGAAAGATGTTTAACCCTTAGCTTAAGAGAACCATATACTATAGTTATAGTTGAGGCCTACTAGTATTACAGATTTCTAACAGTGTGGTGCATAATTAAAAAATAAAATAAAATTACAAACTTATTTTAGTCTGAACAATAATATTGCTTTAACTCAACAGTACAATACACATAAAAACAATCAACTATCAGTGCATTTAAATATGTGCAGTTATTTGACTTGTTTCTCTGACTGAGTGTATATGGAAACCAAAGCCTTGTGACAATGGACATGGTTTCTTGCACCTGTAAAAGTATTTTTCTAAATGTTACCATTTTTTATGCAAATACTGACATGACTGTACAAAATGGCGAATGGATGTGCGATCTGGGGTCTGATGCCTGCTCAGTAGATTGGAGCATGACTCATAGGACAGACACCCAATAAAGGGCCTTCACACTGATTTATGTTGAAGAACTCTAAATGTTCAAAGGAAAACACCAAATAATGCTTGTTGAGCAGAACTGGGATGTTTTCTATTAGTGTTAAACATACAAAAAACAGACAATAACATTCAACCCAAGAGAGCTGAAGCCTGAAAACCGCTCAGTCAGCTGATGATGTAGCTAACCAACCAGGCTCTCATCGGCACTGATTTAAAACAACACAACAGAATAAAACTAATTATGAATCCGTCAACACATCGATATTTAGAACATATGAGAATTTAAACAAAAATCCAAGGTAGGGCTGGGCAATATGGAGAAAATAAGATATCACGATATTCTTGACCAAATACCTTGATGTCAATATTTTGAAGATATTGTAGGCTTGACAATTGGTGCTTTAACAAAATATCTTCACAATTAGATTTTAGATAAATAATCATCAATAATGTGGATATGACTAAGTGGGTAAAGTCAAATAATAGAACAGCAACAGCTAGAACAGTCTGGTAACTTCAGAAAATGACATCACTTTACTGTAATGCAGCCTTTAAAACCAGGAAAAGACTAACTTTAAGCCATATTACGATATCCAAAATCTAAGACGATATCTAGTCTCATATCACAATATCGATATAATATCGATATATTGCCCAGCCCTAATCCAGACTAAATTGTCATTTGACTCTAAACAGAGAATATAAATTGAGTATCTGCACTCAATCTCTGTCAAAGATACAAAACAGAGACGGATCCTGACCAAATACAGGCTCAGTGACCACCAAAAACTGGTAGAAACAGGAAGATACAGACAGACATGGCTGCCCAGAGAGGAGCCAACCTGATCTCACAGAATTCCGTGAAATGAACACGGCCCCTTAACTCAATATCGGTGGCAGTTTTACGGAATCTGGAAAAATTCCGTAATTGGCCCGTGGAAGAATTCCGTGAAATGAACACGGCCCCTTAAGTTAAGGAAAAGGTCGTGGGTGGGCTTACGTTTCCAACAATGGGATGGTTGGGTTTAGGAAAACAATAACGGGACGCGGCACAACAACGGGACGGTTGGGTTTCGAAAAAGAATGGGCGGTTATGGTTGGGTTTAGCAAACGTGACATACCCATCCCCGTCTTCTCATCCAACCAAACAACTACATCGGATTTTCGGGCTTTCATACTACTTGCTACCGTGCTGCTTCTAATATTACCACCACTTCACTTGTTTGCGTGGTGAACACACAGAATTTTCACACATTCCGTGCCACCACCCTTTGTAATGCAGTGTTAACAGTTCGTGACCATTTCACGGAATTCTGTGTGACCAGGCTGGAGGAGCATGTATGTGGTCACTGCTCAACAGGGGAGGTAGACACAGAGATGCTCTTACTTCTCCACTGTGATAAGTTCTCTTGAATAAGAGATTTCCACTTGGGGGAAATAGCCAAAAAAATAACAGACTTCCGAATGTTAACCACAGCATAGAAACTGGAAGTTCTCCTACGTGAAGATATGGTAGCTCCTCTGGCAGCTAAATATGTATCTGCATGCCACAGCCTCACACAGGGACTCACAATCACTATAGGATCCACACAATTTGTATAGTATTAAGTAACTGCACTAAATTGTACAAAACTGTATTGTATTGTATCACAATCAAAGAATGGACTGCATCAATACAGAACCTGCATATTTGACACCTGTGTATTTAATATGAAATATGGGTAACACTTTATTTGAAGGTGTGTGCATAAGACTGACATGACATCGTCATAATTATGACATGACACCTGTCATGAACATGGAGGAGTCATTTTGAGTGCTCATGACTGTTGTCATTAAGTGTCATTCGGTAAATTGTGACACTTTAAATGCAAAGTTAGCATTGTCTGAGATGCCAATAACAACTTGACAATAACGAAGACAACAATCTCTGTGTTATGACAACTTGACATTAAACAAGACAATACAATCTGTCGATGTCTTTGTCATGACAACTTGACATTAACCTAGACAACATTTATGTGTTAACATTACATTAAACTGTCATTAAGAGGTTGTTTTTTACATTGGCTGTCATGAGAGCATTATAATTGTGTCATGAATATTTTCCTCGACTTCAAGTAAAGTGAAACAATTTGGACCTGTCATGTAGTTTGATTTCACCATTAAATGCTTATATGATGGTGTCATGAATAATATTCTTGACCTTAAAGGTCCAATATGTAATATATTTACTGTAATAAATCCGAAAATGACCCCAATGCATCATCAGACATTAAGGAAACATGCTAAGTTGAAATACTATCTTTTCTGATAACAATCCTAATGCCAGTATTTTCTCCTTTTGAAATTTCTGTTCCGTGATGGAATTTCTGTTTGTGTTTTGGCCTGTGTGTTGTTATCAACTCCCCAGTTTGATGGCCAGGCCGGGTTGCCAGATATACCTGTAAAAACGTAAACCCAGCGCGCTACAGCTGTAACGTTAATACAGCCATGAAAGCAGCAAACAAACGAACAGGATCAATGGAGATAGATTCTACCCGACCTAAAAAA
Organism: Perca fluviatilis; assembly: GCF_010015445.1. NCBI lineage: Eukaryota > Metazoa > Chordata > Actinopteri > Perciformes > Percidae > Perca > Perca fluviatilis. Next base: position 24,141,232 of record NC_053113.1, on the reverse strand, counting down.
AAACGGCATGTTTCTAACAGTTGCGTGACCAGAGACGTGACAAACCCCTGGTAAATATTGGAGATGTATTTGAAAGATGGAGACAGCTTAGAGCCCAAAAGGATAAGGCTAATTTCCTCCTGAACAGGTAGGCTAAGCATTAGCTTCAGGCTAATTTATCACGGCTACAAGGGACGGGCATTTTACGTAATTTCAACATTTGTGTACTCACATTGAATGATATTGCTAGAGTACCCAAGTTGGTTAGTAGCAAAAAAAATTGAGACACAGCCAGTAAAGTGATCGCGACTGGTCCTGGCTAACGCCACCATGCTAACCCTGCTAACTGCTAACGTTAGGAGGACCAGGCAAGCGGGTCACGGCTGTTTACAACATGTAACGTTAGCCTGTTCAGTGGCCGTAGCCGACAACGGTGAGCTATTTTAAGCCAAGAGAGGGGGGCTGCATATTGGGAAGAGGGGAACATGAGTTTGCAGTGTGTTTAGCAATTGTTGCCGTAATTCTAAGCCAATAAAGTGTGTGGAGAGGACGGCAAGGTAGCGTTATTTTTAGCGGTTCCTACTGTAATTCTAAGCTGAAAAAGTGTGCCTGTCAATTGGCTCCGCTTGAGCACGGGCTTTTATGACTGTCAATATAGCCAGCATCTAACATCAGCTACTCCGCTGTGCTGTGAAGTAATGTCTGGCTATGTGAGACAAGCGTCTAGCAACATTGTTGTATGCTGCGGTCTCAGCCTGGCAACCTCAGTGAACTTCGAGTCTGGGGAGGAGGGGGCGGGGGAGACGACTCTCTCCAGTATTTTGAATTTGTACTGCAGTAACTATTTTAAACACTAGCTGTCAGTATTACATATTGCACCTTTAAATTAAGTGGAACCATTTGGACTTGTCATTAAGATGTCTTAAAAGTTATAAGACCAGTTTGACGACAGTGAAAGCAATACCGAGGTGATTTATTGAGTCATGAACACTCAAAATGACTCCTTCATGTTCATGATAGGTGTCATGTCATAATTATGACGGTGACATGTCAGTGTTATGCACACACTTTCAAATAAAGTGTTACCCATATTTCATATTAAATACACAGGTGTGACTGTTGTAATTCCAAAAGGTAAAAATATTCTACTCTATTCTATTAACAAATATCGCATTCAACTGATTCTGTTTGATTCTTTTGCTTATAAACTGCAGCAATGGTCCTCAACCTCCAAATTTGTATCATGGTCTTCAATTTTAAAATCAATAATAACCTGATTCTTCTTAAAGGAAAATTCCGGCGCAAAATGAACCTAGGGGTTAATACCATATGTGTACCGAGTCGAACGTTCTCTGGGACAACGACGAAGGCCGTGCAACCAGTAACCAGTAACATAGCTCAAACATAGCGTTCGTGATTCGACTGCTCATGACTGTTTTCCAAGATGGCACCCACATGTAAACATGAACACTACTGTCTTTATAATCTATCTTTTTAATAAACTGTCTGTACACTTACAAAGTTCTCAATGCTTCGGTTTACATGTAGGGACCCTCATTATACTACCGTTGAAGTGTGGTGCTATTTTGAGCCTTGTTAGTGGTATAAAATAGCGATTTATCATCTGCCCCGATTTGCAGTAGCTTGTTTAAAGCCAGAGACACATTCGATTAGCATGAAAACATGTCCCAGAGACTCGGTACACATATGTTATTAACCCCTACGTTCATTTTGCGCCGGAATTGTCCTTTAAGCAAAGGCACAGCACTGTTAAATGTACAGCAACAATGCTTTTTCGTATACTAAGATTCATTTGTCAAAAAGTTAGAAATCAGACAGAAAGGAAATATGAGACAACAGGGGTTTATTAATGCTATATTTTTTTTTAAATGTCCGCCTTGTTGTGACATTCAACTAAACCTGCAGGCAGACACTACTACACTGTTTGCCTAATAAAATACAGATTGGTTTCGTGTATATGTGTGTGTGTGTGTGTATTCAGTTTATCTGGTGTCTAACAGACTGGTGGTCTTGGAACCTCTTTAATCTTATCCACATTGTGTGTGTCAGGATCCTCCCTGGTAAGCTCCTATGAACTGTGACAAAGGCTTGGATGCCGTCCTAGCGTCTATTTACTTCAACAGACTGGAACTGAATGTCTGCCAGTCATAACCTGATACACCCACAGTCACTAAGCGTGTGAGCAATGTTTTGAACAGTTTGAGTTCATCAAACATAATTATTACATTACATCTAGAGACCATATATCCAAAATCCAGAGAATTCAGCTGCACAACCAGCCATTTATGTAATGTTAATGTGAATCACAATTAGCAGGCAATTGAAATATGTTAGGCTACTAACTTGCTCACAATACTACGTGGTTCCAGTGTTTTCCCTGTGCAAACACAGGCTTGGACCGGACCAGGCTTTATATAGCCGATATAATCCACAAAACAAAATGCCTGGTGCAGCACAGATCTTGATCCTGCAAATTGACTTAGGGCATACCTAATGAGTTTGTATGTTATTGTTATCACTGCAGTTATTGTGTAAACAGTAGTAATAGGATTGTCACTACCCAATGTGAGTTGAGTGCAGATGTGAGTTGCGAATGCTCATATTTAAACAGTTTACAGCATAACGCCAAGGTATCCGGATCCGGCAAACATTTAAGCTATCTATGATTGTTTGATTGCTAACGTTAGCTCAAAACGCCATTCAAGTGACAGCTTTTGTTGTGTTTGATTGCTAACTTGTAGCCAGCAGTGAACAAACTTCGTTATAGGTCCATTTCTATTGTATTGACATTACAGAAGTCTCTCGTTAGCAGGTTCTTGTAGGCTACTTCAACCTCTAATCTAGAACTGACATCAGGGATCATGCTGTGAAAATGTGATGCCTTATGCTAAATAATAAATTACTGCTATGTAATGTACCTATCTCCTTATTCTGTTGCTAACAACAAAATAGATCTGCGTGAAATCTGGTCATTGTCGCAAAGTGACGTATGCGCAACTCACATTGGGTAGTGACAGGACTGTTGTTAGTATTGGTAAAGAATTACCTTTGAGGACATTTGTTGTCTGCAGTCTTCCTCCATCTTGGTCAGGGCTCTGCCATGGGACTCTATCAATATCTCCCTGTAAACACACACACACACACACACACACACACACACACACACACACACAACACACACACACACACACACACACACACACACACACACACACACACACACACACACACACACACACACACACACACACACGGAATGTATTCATCAATGTTCAGGCAACACACATATATACTGCAGTCAGTCATTTAGATATTTAATTTAGTTATGAAAGTAATGTCCTGTACCTCTAACTAAATCGGACAACATCAAGCATCCACAGTGTAATGACTAGATAAATGTAGCATCAGGTCAGCAGCAAACCATGTTTATATATGCCCTAGGACCAAATAACTAATTCCCTTTCCATGATACAGCAGCTGTCAACAGTCTTCCATCTGTTTCTAAATTCTGCTGTAAATGCCTTAAAGGCCTTTTAAACCAAACGCAAGCTCTCCGGGAGTGCGCTGCTACTGCGCCCGTGCTCTGCGAAACGCAATGGGTTCCAGAGTGCAGTGGTGCCGTTGCTGCCTTCAGTCTGAAAGACCCTTTAAGATTCCCATATGAGACCAAATAACAAGTTTACAGTCACTGGCTGGAGTTTTACAAAGAACCTTCGAGATAGAGGACATGCAAAAAAAAACATTAACCCACGAGAAATCCATATATTCTGACACCAATTCTGCACACATTTTAAAAGATAACATGCAGTGACACAAATTTTAGCTTAACAGTCAGTAAGTGAAGTAAGTGTAAAATCCTCTTTCTCACACAAGTCACACACACACACACACACACACACACACACACGCAAGATTGCATTAACCATTTTTACAGTGCAGCACTTTCTGCAGTTGAATAGATAAGTGAGCCAACATCACATCTATATCTGTCACGATCCAAAAAGCTCTGATAATATTTACACATGCTTCTTTTTTGATGATCCTCTCAGCATGTCAAGTTGCATAAAGAATATTTAACAAGAACACTCCCAACAGTCTCTGGGGAAAAAGAGAGAGGGGGTGAGGAAGGAAAGGAAACATCTGCAAAAGAAAGAAAGAGTGAGATGGCGTTGAGATAGCTAGAAAGGGTGAATTTCATTGATTTGTTTCAGCAGCTGGTCCAGCAGATAAAATGTGAAGCAGCATGGATCTTAATCCAGCCAGAGGCAAGTTAAGGAACTATGTTTACCACCAATATTTATACAGTTAGAGTTGGTGGAAAAGGCTTTTTGAGGGAGCTATTAAGGAATATAGGCATATGCACCTACATACACAATGGCATGAGAATATTTCAATACATAAAACAAATCCCCATGTGACATAGCCGCTGCCTCATAGCACTTTGTGTGTACGTGGGCCCATCTGTACAGGAAAAGTGTGCAAGCTGATGTCAGTGTGTGTACAAGTGTGCACACTTGACTCCGTGTATATCTGATAGTAGAGTGGATGATCTACAGTATAATAAAGAGCAGCAGCTACATTCCATCTCTTCCTCGTTGGGGCAGACACAATATTATTCACTCTACTGGCTCTGGCTAATCACATCAGCCTGCTCACACACACACACACACACACACACACACACACACACACACACACACACACACACAGAGACACACAGACAGACACACACACACACACACAAACAAACAAATAGATGCAGACAGCCATGCGTGAACGCCCAAGAGTTGCAAGTTTGATGCCAAGATCTGACTCCTGAAGCTCATTTAAATGTGTCCCAGCCATGTTAAAGATGGAATTCAGAGAGGAAATACAGTATAAGCTTTAATAAAAGGCTGTTGCTGATAAACAAGCATTATGAAACTACCTACCAGAGTGAAAACATTTCTGATAAATAGGTTTGGATTAGTTATGTGGCATGCATGGATCAGCCCAAATACAGATACTTAGGATCGGCTTGGGACATTTTGACTCTACAGGACCGAAATAATGACAATTTTTGTGTCCAAAGCGCAGAATATTTCTGTCTTAGCTGGCACAAAAACCACTGGAAGTGAGGATTTGATGTTTTCGAAGCTGAAGCCTTTTTAATATGTAACAAACTGCTGATGCATGACCTGCATGTTTGTGTCCCGCTGCAATTCTGGCTCTCTGATTATCAAAAAAGTAGACCCCTGCAAAGGTAGTAAGTTTTAAAATCAACTTTAAGCCTGTATGTGTGTGTATGTGTATGTGTGTGTGTGTGTGTGTGTGTGTGTGTGCATGTGTGTGACCCCCCAGGGAGCGTATGCGTGCAAATTCATCCCTCTGAAGGAGGTCTGGGGGGATTACAGGGAGGAATGATGGGAAAATCTGGGAGCACTCTCTCATTCACTCACACGCCAGGCTGCTTTTAAGGACAGGCGAGTGTGTGTATGTGCAGTGCGAGCGGCTGCTGCCTCATCAAAAGGCACATTCCATTTTTCCACTTTATGCTGATACAATCTTCGTGTGCACACGCACACAAAGAAGGCTGATTCTGATATCCGAAGCTCAGCGAAGCTCAAGGGCAATTTTAAATAGTTTTTATTGTGTATGAATCAACAATGTAGATCAACAGTTAACAGGAATCTCCGCTGACATCATCTCATACATCCTCAATGCCTTTTTCAGGGACATAACCCTCCACCTGGAAAGATGATTAACATTTCAAAGTCCATGCTTTCAAAGCAGGAACGGACTGCCTTGTAAAACATTTGACATATGAATTTACGGAAAATGGCAATTTATGACAAGTGAATAAAAAGGATTGAGAGCCACAATAAAAGTAAAGACCCAGACAAGGATGATATAACATTTTCCACTCTGGGAAAGAAAATGGATCAAATTAAGAAACAGAAGAGAGAAAAAAAAGAGCTATAAGAGAGCGGTAAACATAGCAGGAAGTATCATCTTGCATAAGAGTTACATTAATCTTTTAAAGTATTTTATTATCCTAATTGTGTAAAGCCTAAGGCATAAACCCACTTCTCTTTATAGGGACAGACAGAAGGGAGACTTTTTGGGGATCATACTTTCTGTCACGAAAGATTCCTCTGCTGCTTGAAACCACTTGAAACAAGTCCTCTCACATTTAACAGATGGATGAGGAAACCGCACAGATACTCCTGACCTCTCTTGACTTTTAAATCTTTTACTTGCTCCACTTTCTGCCACTTCCACTCTTTTTTCCCCTGTCCCTCCTCTTTTCCTCTCTCGCTCTGTCTCTCTGTTTTTAACTTTGTGTCAGTTTTACTGAATCAAGGGCAAGCTGTCATGCTTCATGTGTGTGTGTAGATGGTGTGCGGCCCCTGTGACCCAGGCTGTGTGCATGCGAGAGCCAGACAGTGTGTGAAGTAACCACTGCAACCACAGTCACGGTATCCATCCCTCCTCCCTAAAACAACCCCTTAAACCCTGCCTTCCACCCTCTCTCTTTGCCTCCTTCCTTGCTTCCCTCCCTCCTTTCATGGTTCTCTCTATCCTCCTCAATGTCCATAATTCCTTTCTTTTTGCCTCCCTCTATTCCTTTCTTTATCCCTCTCCACTCATGTCTTTCCTTTCTTCCCACCCCACAATCCCTCCACTCTGCCCTGGGGAGACCATTGTCTGCTCTTCACTAAACTTGTCTTTTCACTGTCACTTTACAACTAGTTTTCATAAACATCTGCATTGTTCTACATTCTAAGTTTCATAACTGCAGTCGACCTATAAACAACGGGGGAAATTATCCTTGTTATTGTGACTGAGTGATTTTTCTCAGTAGCAGTCATTTGGCTCTAATTTAAGTTTATTTTGACTTTAGTATTATAACTGTCCCTGATTTTTTTTATTTTTAAACATCTGTTTTGGAGGATATTTATAGTGCTGAATAAATCATAACATTATTTCCTTCTGTACATAGTCTTTTTATTTCGCTATGTGTTTTATTTTAAAATAATCTATTGTTTGTCTCCGTTTGCTAGCCCTATCTCCACAGCGCTGAGGAGGAGGGTCTGGTTAGTCCCCACAGCATTCTGGGATGGGAGAAAAACGTGCTCTGTTTATTGGCATTTCTTTAAACCAATCAAAATCTTCAGCGCTTTTATCCTTTATTCACCTATACTTACTGCTTTATAGTATAGTGCAGTGGTTCCCAACCTTTTTTCCATGGCGCCCCCCCCTACTCATGTCTAAGAAAAGCTACCCCCCCTGCCCCTCGAAACCGAAGATGAGGTAACTCTCGAGATAGAGCCTTACTTTCTTTTTTGATAGAAGAGTTATCAGCACTTTGACGTTTCTCCGCCATGTTTCATTCATAAAATAGTGATGCCGTTGCGGCAGGAAAAACAGGCAGGAATGATAGCAACTACCAGCTGACCTGATGACAGAAAGGGTCACAGGTTAAGAGGTCCTGGAGGTTTGGCCTACTAAGTAGTCTGCCTACAATTTTAAACGAGAAGAAAAATATATAGTTTTTATACAGACTTTTGAAAACATTATATAGTCTAGTGTATTATCATAATTTGTTTAACATAAGCGTTTTTTTTTACCTCAACCTCAAACCAGATAAAGACTTGCGCACCCCCTGTGATCTTTGCCGCTCCCCTGAGGGGTGCCTGGACCCCAGGTTGGGAACCACTGGTATAGTGGACACATGACTGCAGCAAAAGGCATGAAGCAGATTAGACATTACATGGGCATGAAGGGGGAATAAAGACATATTTTCTATTTCCACATCCTAGTACTGGAGACAAACACTTTTAAAGGCCACAAATAACCCTGCAAAAGGCTTATTACAAAAGTGATGTACATTTTATCTCTGCAAAACAATTAACCACAGTTACAATGGTATTGCATAAATGGGTTCCCGGGGGTGGAAAGATGACGCTCTTTTCTGGTTAGATCACGCAACAGAAGGGTTGGCACAGGGCGATATGCAGTGACAGGGTGGCACAGAGGGTGGAGTGTGTATTTGGTTGTGTGTATGTGTGGGAATGAGATAACAGGGGTTAGAAAGGGACAAAGACAGATTCAGATAGGATTAATATTTGAGGCTTGGTAAGAGGAAGCACAGGAGCATATAGGAAATAAATGTAGCATAAATCTGTGTGAGTGTATATGAAAGACCGCTTTAGGGAACAGCGTGTCCTCTCATGGGTCACTGGAGGTCAGTGGAAGCAGTCAAATCTCAAAAAACACTTGGGATGTGTGTGCGAGTACGTATGTGTGAATACTTGTGGTCTGGACATAAAGTGAGTACAGTCAAGTCAGTGATCAAGCCTTTTTCTCTCTGAACATCTGAAGAAAGGACATTTAGGCACACCGCACGCACATGCACACGCACACGCACACACACTGAGGGGCAGCAGTAGCTCAGTCCGTAGATACTTGGCTTGGGAACCAGAGGGTCACCAGCTCAAGTACCTGTACGGAATGTGGACTGGCAGCCGGAGAGGCCAGCACTGCCTGCTGATGTGCCCTTGAGCAAGGCACAGAACCCCCAAATGTTTGAGGCACCTTCAATGGGCAGCCCCCTCACTCTGACATCTCTCCATTGATGCATGTATAGGTCCTGTTTGTGCATGTGTGTGTGTATTTCGGTCCTGTGTGTAATGTGTAAAATGGTGGGGAACAAACGCCGCAGAGAAACTGTCTCTTTATGTCCCATCAAGCCGTTGATATTTATTCAAATAATGAGATCAACTGCAAAAATTTAAGTATCAGAGTGTCTATTTGCACCCTCGGTACGAATAGCCTCGGCCACACAGCTGAGCTATTTACACCCTGTGACGTAACAACAAAAAAACGTTGCTCGCGTGCACCGAAATCATGGCGGACGTTCATCTTCCATGACCGCAGAAACTGGCATATTAGGGAAGTTTTGTCTCTAAAGTTTATAACAATTGAATTTCTAGCGGAAAATGGATACTACAGTTGCGCTTTCTGTCTTCAGTGAAAGCATACAACCGTTAGTTTGTTAGTTAGTACCTATTTTTTTGTATACAGTATGGTTACCTAGCAACCGAGGCTTGAAGAAACCAAGTGGTAAACAGTTGCTCAACTTCCTGAAAGAACTGCTAGGTGAGTGGTTAGTGCGCTTGCCTTTGGTATGGAAGTTTGGATTGGAAAATTTGCATGCAATTGCGCAAGTCAGGACCCGCGAACGCAAATTTTTTTTATTTTTTTTTGCAGGGTGGTAGGGGAAGACTCATGAATATGCCTGCTCTGGTTGGGTTGGTTAGGTTTAGGCAAGAGGAGTGGAATGGTTATGGTTAGGGTAAGAATGTCAGGGCGATAATATTCCAAAAAGGTGTAATACATGAGTAGTATGGATAACTGTGTGTAAATATATGCCAAGGTACTGTAAATGCACAGGGGTGCAAATAGCATACACTGCTAATTGTACCAGGGGTGCAAATAGCATACACTTCTAATTGCACCAGGGTACAAATAGCATACACTTCTAATTGTACCAGGGGTGCAAATAGCATACACTGCTAATTGTACCAGGGGTGCAAATAGCATACACTTCTAATTGTACCAGGGGTGCAAATAGCATACACTGCTAATTGTAAATAGCCTCACCCTTTAAGTATTTCAGCCTCGAGGGGCAAGCTTTCACTTTCAAGTCTACCACTGAGTTTTAGATTTCAAATATTTTGGGGTTATATATTGATAGGAATCAATTGGCTCATTAAAATATTGTTTATACACCCTTTGAAAGGATAGTTAAATTGAATAATTAAAAACAAAGAACATTTTCACAAAAGCCCTGTAATCCTTACCCATCATTAGACTTTGATTTCATTTTGCTATGCTCACTGCTGTTTCTCCTTGCCAACAGGATAGAAAGGACAGGATGGCGAGTTTGACTATAAGGGAACTTTTGATGGTAAAGAATGGATTAACTTATGATGAACACACACAAACACACACACACACACACACACACACAGGAGAGACATCTGCCGGGGTTATAAAAATGAATCATAAAATCCTATGAAATCCTAAAAAAAAAAGAAAACTCTCTTATGCAAGATGTTGGAAGGAGTATGTGTATGTATGTGATGCCAACTCCATGATGAAGGCCATAGGTTGCAGCACTGTCCCATAAACTTATATGATATAGATAGAAATATATACATTTGTCATCTATTTGGCTCTCCTGAAATACAGTACACATTTTTTCAGTGGCAGGGTCTTGAATTTATCCCTTGGAGAGACAGCTGTGGAGTAAAGAACTACTCAAGAAAATATGGCTTTCCATGAACATTTGTAAGTGTGGAAGAGGACATGCAAAAAACTAAAAACCAATCCATATATTATGACACCAACTACACTTGCACACATTTTAAAGGTCCCATGACATGGTGCTCTTTGGATGCTTTTATATAGGCCTTAGTGGTCCCCTAATACTGTATTGGAAGTCTCTTTCCGAAATTCAGCCGTGGTGCAAAATTACAGCCACTAGAGGCAGTCCCACAATGAGCTTTCCTTAGGATGTGCAATTTCTGTGTGTAGCTATTGAGGAGGAGAGAGAGAGGGAGGGCCAAGGTGGAGGTTGGGGGTGCGGCCTTGACCAACTACCACTTTGCTCGTTTGAAAGCCATGATGTCTCTCTCTCATGGGTGGGCCAAATTCTCTGGGCGGGCAAAGCAGAGAAAGGGGAGGTAACCAGATTCCAGATCCAGATCGGCCCATCTGAGCTTTCCTTTTCTCAAAGGCAGAGCAGGATACCCAGGGCTCGGTTTACACCTATCACCATTTCTAGCCACTGAGGGAACGCATATTAATGTTAAAAAACCTCATAAAGTGAAATTTTCATGCCATGGGACCTTTAAAAGATAACATGCAGTGACACAGGCAGACAGGACATTTTTAGCTTTAACAGTCAGTGAGTAAAGTATGTGTAAAATCCTCTCTCTCTCTCTCTCACACACACACACACACGTAAGATTGTAGGGCTGCACAAGTAATCGAATTTTAATCACGATCACGATTTTGGCTTCCCACGATCAAATTTGCGTGATCGAGCGATATTTAAAATGCGTCATTCCCTTCATAGAACAGTTTTTGCAAAGCCAATCTAGCGCTCCATAAACCACTGTCTGATCACATGTCTCCATGAGCCAATCAGAGCTGTTCCCTGCCTGCACCGCGCAGCTTAGTTTCTAGATGTAGACAGTCACAGAGGACAGAGTAACGTGAGGAAAATTCCACAACAGGTAGCAGTCGGTCATCATAAGCCGCTCACAATGTTTACCAGTTTACCAGTAAACGCAACATTTTGTCCCGTCTGTGTTGTTTTTCAGACAACAGCAGTGACCAGTGCTAGTTTGTATCTGTTAGCTCATAGCTTTAGCAGCAGACTGTTGGACGTCCCGCTGTTGGAATCCTACAGTGAAATACAGACACACTACACTGTTTAGCAGTCAGCATTTTAGCCGTGTTTAATCCAGTTACTACTGTGGCTAACGGTAGGCTAACGTTACCTGCTGTGTAACGTGTTATTAGTGTTTACTAGCGTGACATTCAGCGATGTTTATGTTGCCTCTAACGTGGGTTTCGGAGCATCAGAATGCAACGCAGACATGTAAGTGGCAGTGTAATGAGCCACAGAAATCCGCGTAGCAATTTCGTCTGGTAGATACCGGGCACCACATGCGCCGTTAACGTGAACAGAAAATTGCGTTGCCTGTATCTTTCATGGCAAACATGCATGTGTGGAAAGCGGTTGCACAACAGCTGAAATGGCTCCTTCACAGTATCCTTCAATAAAGGAGGAATGTAGCACAATATGGATGTAAAAGCAGTTATAATTATGCGACAATAAAATTTGTTTTGGCTAAAATCAACAAATAATCGTGATAATTAATCGTGATCTCAATATTGATCAAAATAATCGTGATTATCATTTTGGCCGTAATCGTGCAGCCCTATAAGATTGCATTAACCATTTTTACACTGCAGCACTTTCCGTAGTTGAATAGATAAGTAAGTGAGCCAACATCACATCTCTATCTGTCACGATACAAAAAGCTCTGATAATATTTACACATGCTTCTTTTTTGATGATCTGGTCACCTTTTGTTTCTGCTTGTACACTGTATGATTAATCTTTCAGTTTTGTGTACAGTTCTCCGTATAATGGATTAGAGGATTTTCAGACCATCTCTCCTCAAAGGAATAGAAAATAACAGTTTGATGCAAATAAATGATAAGGCACACAAACTTGTCGATGACACAGATCATCTTTATGGCGCATTTGTAAGAATGTTTCGGTCAGAAATGGGGTGGAGATTGAGTTTGAGACTCTGACTTGAGTCGCACTTAAGTCGCACACACAGTGACTTCAGACTCGACTTCAGACTCTTATTCAAAAGACTTCAGACTCGACTCAGACTCAAGATGCGGGATTTTTAGGAAATGTCTGATGAGCTTGATGTTATTCTCCTCCCAGTGTAACCTCAGAGAATTGAAACTTGACTTGGACTCTAGCTCAGAGACTTTAGTGTTAACTACAAAAATGTATATTTAAACTTCTGTTTGACTTAAAGCTCCAGATAAGAGGTAAACATAGCACGATGTAACACCCCTGAGCTTTGATCTTTGTCTGACTTTATCTGCAAACAGGGACATGTAGTCCACAAAAAACTAGATAAAGTATTGACATGGATAAACACCCGTAAATGCAAGGTTATTGAGCAGTGTGCTGGGCAGTGTGAGCCGGCCACACAGGGAGAGGTAACACCCTTACATAAGAGACTGGGCATAGCTCCCAACACTCTGTTAGATCCACTCACTCTGCACTCAGAGAAAGACGTAGGCCCTTGGTTTTGCATTGACAAGAACACATACACAGGATTCCTGCCTTTACTAACCCAAGTCCTCTCAGACACAAAAGGGTTGTAAATATTTAACATTAGAACAAAACAGTCTATTTCCCAACCAGGGATTTAGCACAGCCATCAGCGTCTGTGGTTTAGAGTGTGGATCAGGCTGCATTTTTCTGTCCGAGCCCGGCCCGCGTCCGACAGAGCAGTAACCAAACCCGACCCGAGCCCGACACAGTTAAAATCAAATTTTTTTCTCATACTAATGACACATGTACGTTTGTTTGTGTGGAAAGCCCGCTTTTATTAAGCAACTGTAGGAAGGCATTCGGAAATGTCAACAGATGAGCGCATCAGCGCACACGGGGCAATAAGTGCACGTTAATAAGCTGTTTAATTTTAAATGTTCAATGAGTTAACTTTTCCTGATTGCTTCGTTTCCGACCGTGATCAGGGGAGACTCGTTACCTCCAGGGATTTTAACCCCAACATTATTCATTTTATAACGTCGGGGTTAAAATCCCGTTTCTGGTGAGCGAATGAATGAACTTGGCTTTCAGTCTGGGGCACCGCACACACTGTGTACAAAACTTAAACTTATTCCCCCAACAATGCTCCAGTCGTATCTACACGTCTGCTTCCTCTTTCTCTATCTCTCTTCTGTCCACTTTCCACACACACACACACACACACACACACACACACACACACACACACACACACACACACACACTGAGCTCTCTTAAAGTAGCCGCAACACCATTTTACAACAAATGCCTTATCTGATGTGACCAAGCCTGACCCGAACCCGAACATCATTTCTAAATATCTGTCCGAACCCGGCCCGGCCCTGCCGTCGGGCTCGGGTCGGGTATCCATCCTCTACTGTGGTTGTGGTGTCACTGTTAAGAAAAGCAAAGCACAGCCATGCACTGAAGCTGGCTCCCACTGAGCAGTAATTGGTCAACACATAGCAGCCAATATGAGGGGTGTCTGACTAGCTTTGTGTGGGTACACCAAAGTCAACTCATACACATTTCCAGGTTCAAGATTTGTTTCTGCATTTTTGACATTATAAGTAAAGAATGGACTGTAAATATAAAGCACTTTTCTAGTCTTAACGACTACTCAAAGCACTTTTACATTGTACAGGAACCATTCACCATTCACACACATTCATACTGCCGTACAAGGTGCCACCTGCTCATCAGATAAACATTCACACACATTTACACTCCGATGGCGCAGCATCAGGGGTAACTCGGGGTTACATCACATTCATATGTTTACTTACTAATATTTTATATATATTCCATATTTTCCATACATATATACTGTATATACTATGTATGTAGGTTTGTTATACATTTTTATTCTATAATTGTATATATGTTGAACAGTGTTTTCATTCCTTCTTTGTATATGTTTGAGGTGTTCTGGTATTTTATTTTATCCATTATTTCTTGTAATTCTGTATGGATGTGTGTCTTATACCTGCTGCTGTAACACAGCAATTTTCCAGTTTGGGATTAATAAAGTTCATTTCTCTATCTATATCTATCTATCTAGAATAGAATATGGTAGTGAGAATCCTCGATTAGACAGAACAGATATCACAATCATGACCTTTCTCTCCTCAGCTCTCTCGTTTCCTGCGTGGCAATTTCCAGAGCATTCCTCAGTCGTGTCACTTCCTCTTCAGCTGCACAGTAGTTCCGACTCATTTGTCCCTCTCTCTGCTGCCATGACGCCAGCTGCCCCTGTATGGTGTCACACCTTCGTTGGCATGACAACCACCTCTCATGTTTCTCCTCCAACTCTCCTTTTAACCTGTTGAAAAGATGCAGAAGATGAGCACAAACACAGAGCTACTTTCCATACTGTATTATTCTAGGAGGAATTTTTCATCTGCATGTATTCAGTAGAGCATGTGAATGCATGTTTTGAACAACCACACACACCTGCAGGCACACATAAACTCTACACTCACAGTACAACAGATGAGTGTCAGCGTCAGAGCGAGAGTCTGTTACATAAGAGAGAAGCCGTTTATTCTCCAACCTTATCAGGCTCCTTATAGTCTGGTGGTTGACACACACAAACACACCAAAAACTGGGTCAAACACCCTTTCTTTTTTTCTGCACACAGGCAAGGTTTTCCACACAGCTCAAGTACCCAATCATTGTAGCATTCTTCTGACAGTGAACTTTGGTAGGTCAAGTAGTACTGTGAAAACGCACTTATGCACGAATATTGTACATGCATAAAAGGAAACGATTATGGACACTTAGTGAATGTGTGTACATATAAGCCAGTATCTGTGTGATATTAACGCTTCTTTTCGTAGATAGAGGGGTGGGATGAAATGTTTTTGGAAAGAGAGTTCAAGTGGAGAAGGAGATGGGCTGACCAGTGGCGGTTCTAGACACATTTTACTAGGGGGGCCAAGGACGGGCCAGTGTTTAACCAGAGGGGCACATAAAAAAATGGCAACAAATGATATTTAAAGATTATAAACTTTATTTTGCTATAAAATCATATAAACATTTATTTTGTACAAGAGTGAGTGCAGGTCCATCATGACAGAATACTCAAGCCATGGATGAAGATTATACCAGTTTGGCCTGATGCTCCGTCTTCTGTACCCCATCAAAATGGTTGGGAATATATTCAAGTTGGGCTGTACTGGTACATCATTCTTGGAATTGCTGATATCTGTAGAAAGATGTACAGTAAACAGTAAAATTTACTTATGCATGTATATCGGCATGTATTTCAAAATGTAGGCCAAGTATTACTTCAAATAAAGAAACATTAGAGCCATATTGACACTAAAAAGAATTTACAGCAGAAAGCAGCATTTTAAGGACACACAGTAGGCTTACAATGAAATTGTAATTGCACTGCTTTGCAAATAGTAAGCACCTTCATCACAAACCTGATGGTACAGTACTTGATCCACATGGATCCACTTGCTGTCCCTCTGGCTGTTCCTCTCTGTCCCTGTATGCTTTCTTCCTCCTCACCCTCTTCTTCTTGCTCCTCACCCTCTTCTTCATCCTCCTCACCCTCTTCTTCATCCTCACCCTCTGGAATTTCCCCCTCTGTGTCAGAGCCATACTTTCATCACATGCCCTCTCTCCAAGCTCCACCGACTCCTCTGGCTCTCCCTCTTCCTGCTCCTCAACTCTCTCAATACCTTGATTTGTTTCTCTCACTTTTTTGTTTACTGGGGCAAAAAAGGACGCTATGTCCCTTCCTCGTTTCATGATAACTATTAGAAGAAGAAAAAATGTAGGGGTATGCATTACATTTCGTTGCCTAACCATCCCTCCCTCCTTGACACGGGCAGATAGCCTGTTGATTACTTTACTCAAATGTATTTGTTATCGCAATGCAACAGCCAAGACGGATGAAGTTACGTGGTTAACATCACAACATTGTGTAGACCTAGCAAGGATACTGACATTTGGATATTTGCTTCTGCTTCGATGAGTTTGCTTAGATATGATTTATGTTGAGTTGAGTTATTATGATGTTTCTAAACATATAGAGACCAGACATTTACAAACTGGATTTCATGATCAGTGGGAGGAACAAAAGTAACACGGTTATGTGCAAGAACAACAAGTCACTTATGAGATTAAATCGTTTTGCTTACCTTCGACTCTTGCAACAGGAGATATCGTAGCTCCTCTGCTCTCTCCAAGAGTAGTTGCTGAGCTCTCATTCACCGAGCAGCACCACACGTAGAATAGCCTGGTCCTACCAGACTCTCGTACATTTCAATTGTACAGAGAGTCTGGCCACTCCATTGACAAGTTTTAACTTATTTGAAGGCGGGTACTCTGTTGAAGTTTAAAACTGTTGGATCTGCCCAGAACCAGTCTGGATCTGCCATAACCAATCGCTAACTTTTGGTCGTGACGTCGGCTTTGCATCGCTAGTGTTCGCATTAGCCACTCCTTCACCACTGACGGAGCGAGCTGGAAAATCAAACTTTTCCCGAACCCCGTGGGAAGGAGGACCACAACATCATGGCCACCAAGAAAACTCAGCAAAGATTGTTCTTGCTCGGGCTTTAACTTCTGGATATTCGACAGCGTTGCCACAACGGATCGAATGGCTTCGCTCGCATCTTTCTCTGCCGCCATTACGGAACTACAACTCAAACTAGCGCAGGGCCTCAACGTCATCGTTCTCAGCCACTCCCTCTGTTCGCGGATTGGACCGCCAAAAATTTGGCTGGAGAAAACCCAAGAATATACCGCAAACCCAGACGTAGTACTGAAGGGAAATGAAAACTGAGTGTAAGTACGTAGGAGGGCGGAGCAGACAGGCTACAGTGTTTGGGTGCGCCGCTCTAATTGACCCGTGTAAAACGTTGCATCGTATTAGTTCCGCTTTTGGCGATCGCGTGTAAAATCATGATAAATTCATAATTTTTTTATTTGGTCAGCAGAGAGGGGGGGGGCATATATGGGGTGGCCAGGGACATGTCTACACACTGTAATAAATTTCATGTTAGTTTAACTTGGAAATGCAAGTTCCCCTGCTGCCTTGAAAACCGAAGTTCACTCAACTTGAAGACTGCCTTTGTTTCAACTTAAATTAAAGTTAATGATGTTGATGTAACTACAGTGTTCTAGTTTTGTTAAAGTTGTTCTTTTAGTTGATTTAACTTTGTATTACTTGGTTTAACTTCATACTTTAAGTTAAAACAAATAATTTATTTTCTTTAATAATGCAAGAAACCTTCCTTGCCTAGTATAACAGACATACTTTTCTGCTTTATTTCAACTCACAGTTTCAAGTTAAAACAACATAACCACATTTATAGCGGAGATAGCGTGGGTGCTTGGGTGGGGCCGCCCCGGGTCCCCATGCGAAATAGCGGCCTCTCTGCTGATCTTGCGTCACTTGACATAAAATGGCCGCTAGTGAAGTGATACACCGCAGATTAATGGCTGAAGGAAGCCTATTACTGCTCAAAGTCTAACACTGCAATCCTCCACCTCTTCTTATCAAATGTAACAGTCACTTAACTCATGGTTACAAATGTAAACCAGCACAACAGTTACATTTGTATTTCGAACAAACTGCAAACTTTTCAGCAAATTTTAACACAACTCTATTTACCGCCTTGCATCATGGGAATTGGCAGGCCAATGAACCAGTTGCAGTCCTGACTGCAGTACGCAGATCGGGGTTGGGCTAAATGTGGGCGGAGCTAAACGTTTGACTTTTGAAAGGAACTTTCCATTTCAATTTGAGAAGAGTGAAATTCACAAGCCTTTGACAGGTACTCCCTCCTCCCACTAGTGCTTTCTTGTTTGCCACAACACGTGTTATATTTTAGTAGAAATTTGAATAGGCTACATCACTTATTGGCGGTGTAAAATTAATTTATTGTGTCCATGCTTTAACTTTGCCGTGGAAGAAGACAGGTTATTTTAAACTCGAAAGGCAGCTCTTTTATGTTGCAACACACACACGCTTTTTTTTCAACTGATAACTTAACTTACATACCCAAGTTCAATCAACACATACATTTTTTTAAATAGTCAACCCAATGAATAAATGCAAGTTTAACTTTCAAAAACTCATAAAGTTGAGTTCAAAATCCACAACTTGTATAAGCTCGTTCAGTTAAAAATAAGAAATAAGTGGATATAACTAAATGGGTCTGTAATATTTTACAGTGAGGTACGGGCCTCCCTAGGCTTCCATGTAGAACCGCCACTGGGGCTGACAAAGAGAGAAAAGGCAGTTACAGTCGTAAAGTAACATGCCAGTATTTTGACAGTCAGTGTTTTGGCAATTTATATCTGTTTTTAGGTCGACATATGAAGAGAAACTAAAGGGACATTCACAAAAAGCCATTATAAACCATTTGAACAAAGTGAAACTGGAAAGATTCAAAACTCAATCAACACAAAAGCAGAAACTACTAGATCTACTTATTGATTTCTCTGTAGAAACCAAAGCGTGTTGACCAGATAAACATTATCTTAAGGCACCCATGGACATGGACCCATTAGACAATTTGGTGAATTGATGTCTCCAATTACATTTTCTCTGAGCTATGGGGGGCTTACTCCCTCCCCCGACTTCCCATCCCTTCTGAAATAGAATCCACCCCCCCAGTGGAGTGCAATCATATATTGAGCTGTATAGGAGCCAGAGGGTGAGATCAGAGACTGCTGTGTGGGAAGGGAAATAAATCGACAGTGTAATTGAACACACCACGCTGCCAGTGGCTTAGAAAAAGAATACCAGCAGATACCATGGGAAAAAATACACACCCCACATATATCTAACGCCTGCACGGAAAGATGAGAGGCTCTGTGTGTAATGTCTGTCTGTGCATGTATGCACACTTGTCTGCCTGTGTATAAGAGTGATGCACTCCAATAGAAGTGCCTCTGCATAGCTACAATATGTGCGTGCCTCTGTGTGTGTGTGTGTGTGTGTGTGTGAGTGTGTGAAACATGACTCCATGCCAACTAAGGAGTGCTTCCATCTGTTGCGCCAGCCTCACACAAGACTCTGAAGTGTCACCGGCACTTTATGGAGCCTAAGATCTCCTCAATTGATCCAAGAGCAGATCTCCACTGACACTAATATCCCCACCTCTATTTGGGAGGAAGGAGATGGATAAATAAAGGAGAGGCGGAGGATGATTTGAAGGACAGTGAGTGAGATGAGTCCAGGGATTGTGGGAAAGTTGGAGGAAGAAAAGAAAGAAAGGGAAGGGAAGAAACAGGAATTTATTGCGAGATAAAGCAAAAGTGCAGAGAAAAAGAAAGAGGAGAGCTCAGTATACCTGAGTAGTTTTTCCCTGTGCTCGTTCTCAGCGTCTTTCTGTTGGGACAGCTGCTGCTCACACTGTCTCCTCTGCTCCCTGGAGACACAAAGTGCATGGCATGGTCACTCAATTTTCACCATTTGTTGAGTCAGTAAATGTTTGACAAGGGTAGTGCTACTGACAAAACTGAAAATAATCCATTCCTCTTTCCCTAAAAAGTAATTCACATTTATTGTACCCACATTTCAAATTCAGGCAGGTGGACATATATTTACTCCGGAGTATGTTTTTACAATTTCAAGTGTCACTGAAAAGTACTTGAGCAAGATAGCAAATCCATACAACTGCTATTCTGTGTACTCCTACGCTTGAATCTCCAAGTGGAAGAGGCTTCACAATGAACTCTCCCTCTGGGATCAGCAAAAGTTCAAGAAAGCTTCCTGTCTTTTTGCTTACAAAATGCTTTTGGTTGTCATTTTAAAACTGAGCAGCTTTCCATGAGTCATTTAGATTATTTTTTTGTTGTTATATTCAAAGTAAATAAGCTATATGTGCGGCTATGTTTTTGAAATCACCTCTTCCTCCATGTGCAGCTGCTGCCTCGCTCTTGAGAAAATAAATTGGAAATCAGTTTTAATTCCAATTCTGCGTGCCACGACAGTATGTGGTACTCCCGCCTAATGTGCACACACTGTGTGGGTACACACACACACACACACACACACACACACACACACACACACACACACACACACACACACACACACACACACACACACACACACACACACACACACACACACACACACACACACACACACACACACTTATCCCATCCCTCCTAACCCTGTCAGCTTCCCAGCCTAATCCCCTCTCTGGCGGCATGATCAGTTAATGTGTTTGAGAGTGTGTGTGTGTGATTTGTAATAATAATCTAGCCCTGTGACCTTGCAGCCACACGCAATGAGGATACAGAGTGAGAGGGCTTGCACGTCTGTGCTCAAAGGCAGACAGCCTGTTTTTACTGCCAATCTACAACAGACTTTTCTGGCAACTGTGTGGAATTATTTGTACATTTCACTAAAGTGGATTCAGTGAAACAGCCAGTACGGCTCATCAATCTATTAATAATTTATTATATCTGCTTGGTACCAGATACCGATAGGCTGGTTGGCTTTTGTTCCTTTAAAGTGGATAACTAAACATTCTGATGCTGGAAGCCACACATATTTGGAAATCAAATATTAATAGCAATATTTTGAAATTTTAAAAGACAAATATGTGAGCCACAGACAGAATTACAAATAGAGACACAGGCCCATATGCACACAAACACAATCCAAGTAATACACTCACATCGGTCTGGCACCAGTTATCAGCCTCCCTCTCTTTGTACCTCTCATCACACATCTCCATCCCATTCTCTCTCTCTCTCTCTCTCTCTCTCTCTCTCTCTCTCTCTCTCTCTCTCTCTAACCCTCTTTTCCTCCCATGCTGTTACGGCTACTGGTGATTTAGAGCATGCCCCTGAGTGCTCCTACATTCTGCGTATTTAGTAACAGCATACTGTTCATACTTTACAGCCCACTGTCCTTCGTCTTTCTCTGTCTTGCCCCTCTTTCTGTCTTCACAGTCAGATATGACATTATCTGAGTACCAGCTGCTGGTTCCACTATTCTTTATCTTCTGGTCTCCTGTTTCTGACTTTTTTTGTCAGAGGTGAAAAGGGAGTTGAGAAAAATAGAAATGTAAAACAGGAGGTGGTGTTTTTGAATTATTGCAAGGCCTAGGGCAGGGTTCAAAGTGCAGTCAAGTGCACAGTGCACCGAAGGAGTGGCAAAGCACTTTGGGTGTTTGTGTGGCTGCAGGCATGTGATGTACCCAGTGTGCACATGGAAACAAGGTGAGACTAAGAAGAATCTATTATCATATATTATCAGCAGGCATGTTGGGGGCAGGTTACAAAGACAACCCAAGGGTTCCTGAGGTGTTTCAGTGTAAAATTGTCTTTTGAATTTCCATGAAATGTAAGTCCAATGTGACCTAAAGACGTCACTGTCTCCACTTGTAATAACTTGCACTGCATAAAGGAACCATGTAGAATAATGAATCATAATCAATTCCAGTAGTGTTTAGGCGTGAAGAAGTGTGCTGGTTGCACAAGACTTAACCAAGGTAACCACAGTCAATCACAGCTTGACAACGCACGTCACTCAAATTACAGACTGCAGATGGAACGCATACCTGCTGCCTTCAGCTGGCTGTGTGGAGAATTAATCCGCTGTTGTAAGTGACAGATGCTGATAAGAATCAAGCATTAATGATGTGTCAGCCTGTTAAAAAACAATTGTGAAACAGACAAGCAAAACTCTACAAATCAAAGTGAAAAAAACCTGAGCATACTTTGCTGTTGATCTAGTCCGAGCAGACGGGTGGCAGACGGCGAAAAACATGGTGAATCTTGACACTGAAATTGTAATGTACCAGTAACACCCTGCCGAGCCTCTCCTCCCATTGTGGTGTATGGCAAGTCACCAAATACCAAACAGCCACATTAGCGGGAAAAGCCTCTCTGCATTTCAGGAAAATACCATTTCTTGTGCGGCATGTGCTCACATGATAACAGAGCCCAGAGGAAGAGAGAGAGAGAAACAAGAGGGTGAGATTTATTTTTGAATCTGAGAAAGAGGAGGGAAAAAAGACATCCTCCTACCTGAAGGGCTGTGACCGATTTTATCTAATAGATAAACAGGGTGAGGGAGTGGGTGTGTGTCAGGCAAATGGCAGAGCAAGATCTTGTGGGAAATGAGGTCCTTGGATAAACCCTGGGATCAATAGTTATTTTACTGCCGAGACACACTGTGCATGCACAGGCGCATCAGACTTATGAAAACAAGCTGTATCACATCAATCACATCTATCCTTTGCTCTCTCTCTCTTGACCTTCACTCATTCCATCATCCACTCTTTCATCTTCCCCCCTTGCTCAGCGCATCCATCCTGTCTTTCATCTATCCCTCTCTTCCCTCTAATCCATCCTTTCAACCTGGCCCGCATCTGTGTTGGATGATCCATGTGTTCATCCTCTGATGAAAGGATGAGCTCAGCGTCTCCTGCCAATCCCAATGCAGCAGGAAGCTTCCCAACACCTTTGACGTACATGTCATCCAGACGTTACAGGAAAGGGTTTGTGACGCTCTCTGTGATCCTTTTTCACAAATGCTGTCAAAGTGCCCTAGGGGAAAGTGCATACTGTAACAGTCCATCATCATGGACTTGTTCAGTGACCAATGGTATCAGTTCTAAGTCAGGTAACAGCAAAAGGTGATCATCACATCATACAAGCTTCATAACCAGTACTATTCACATGAAAAGGAAGTTGATGTACAAATATTGTGAATACAAGAACAGTCAGGTGTAAAATCAAGATTGAAAACAAGGTGTGTCAGTAAGTAAGTGTACGTCTATGTGTATGTGTGTGTGTGTGTGTGTGTGTGTGTGTGTCTGTCTGTGTGTGTGTCATGACAAAACTAGCTGCCATTGAGTGTCTCTCTGGCATGCTGATAAGATTGCATGCTAGGATCAGAAGGATTCCACAGCCGCTAACTGTCCTTAGACTGCCCCTGAATTATGTGTGTATGTGCGTTTCCAAGGCAATGGAGCTGGCGCCACAGAAACGCAACAGGTGCGGAACACTGATGTTTGATGGAGGTGGGGGTCAAAGGTTGGGCAGCTGTCATGGCAACACCTCTTGCACACAAACAAACTGGTACTTTTTGTTCTTGGATCTTGAGCGAGCATCACAGGTTTGTGAAGCTCTGGAGCGGATTTAATGCATGGTAAAACTGGAAGGATACACACACACACACTGCACTTTAAAGGGGTGATAGAATGATTATATAGGGTATTTCACACTGTTCCTTATGGTCTCCTAATGGGGTGTGTAACATTGGTTGGGCTGAAAATGGCCTGGTTGATATTTTATTGGCCCTTATGCATCCCTGTGTTTTGGCCCCATTTCTAACAAGAGCTTTTCTTCCAAATATTGTATGCTCATGAATATTTAGATGAGCTGCGCTGATTGGTTGAGCAAATCCCCATACACACAGATTAGAGACACGACTTAATCTCATATTCCAGACACTGCAATGTTTCGTTACCAAATTCACTTCTGAGACTTTTGTTATGCGAGAAATCAACTATATAAAGCTCAAATATGGGCCGTTTTATGAAAATTGATGGCTAATTGCAAATTTGGTAAGACGTGTCGGACTTTAGGAGCTCCACACTCCACACTTTTCTCTGACGAGAAAGCGGCAGCCTGCTGGGCTCCATACCCAGGACAAAGTCACCCTTTGTGGATTACTGCACTACCGGGGCTCCGCGGCTGGCTGCCGGCATAACTATAATATATTTAGGGCCCGAGTGCCGACAGCGGCGAAGGCCCTATTGAAACTGAAGGAATTATTGTTTTTTCTTTTTCCCGTCAAATTAATTGCCTTTGTGAGGGGCTTAACATATTCAAAAACTCACCAAATTTGGCGGTCGCATCAAGTCTGGTGAAAATTAGACTCACGAAACTTGGTACACATATGTATCATGTCAGGATGTACAAAAAACTTCATTAGAGCCATAACCTAAACCCAACAGAAAGTCCGCCATTTTGAATTGAATGTTCGAAATTAGTGTGATTTTGGCCATTTGCACATGTCGTACTTTAACGAACTCCTCCTAGAGAATTCATCCGATCAACTTCAAACTCGGTCTGTGCCATCTTAAGATGTTAAAGATGAAAAGTTGTTAAAAGAAAAACTTTTCATCATAGGGCGTGGCCGTGGCGGGGCGGCCATTTTGTGCGTTTCGCCGCCGAAACAGGAAGTGGGTGTAACTTGAGTGTACGTTGTCCAACTGGGTCAAAACTTTTCAGGATTCATAAGAGTCCAACCCTGAGGACAATTAAGGGCCAATATTTACTGAAAGTCATAGCGCCCCCTAGTGGCAACAGGAAGTAGGCCTAAAGGTGAAGTGGTGCAAGCAAAACAACCTAGAGCTCAACGCTCTAAAGACAGTGGAGATGGTTGTGGACTTAAAGAAGAATTCAGCCCCACCTGCCCCCATCACACTCAGTGACTTTCCGCTTCCTGGGAACTACAATCTCCCAGGACCTCAAGTGGGAGCTGAACATCAGCTCCCTCGTCAAGAAAGGACAACAGAGGATGTACTTCCTGCGGCAGCTGAAGAAATTCAACCTGCCAATGACAATGATGGTGCACTTCTACACAGCCATCATTGAGTCCATCCTCACATCCTCCATCACCATCTGGTACGCTGCTGCCACTGCCAAGGACAAGGGCAGACTGCAGCGTGTCATTCGGTCAGCTGAGAAGGTGATTGGCTGCAATCTCCCGCCGCTCCAGGACCTTTACGCCACCAGGACTCTGAAGCGTGCTGGAAAGATTGTGGCTGACCACTCCCACCCCGGACACAAACTCTTTGAGCCACTCCCCTCTGGCAGGAGGCTGAGGTCCATCAGGACCAAAACCTCACGTCACAAGGACAGCTTTTTCCCCTCCGGCACTAGCCTTATTAACAAGGCTGGGAAACCACCCACACTCTCCACACCCACCTCTGGCTCTACATGCCACTGTACTTAATCTGCTCTTTTTGTCTTAATTGTTACTCTTATTTTATTACATCCTGTGTGTGTATATATACACATATATTTATATATTTACACTTATATTGTCTGTTCTGTTAACCTGTTTGTTTAACTTATTTTAGATAATGTGTGACATGCACCTACGACACCAAAACAAATTCCTTGTATGTGTAAAAAATGTACTTGGCAATAAAGCTTTTCTGATTCTAAAAGTCAAGGTGCTATACTTTAACAAACTCCTCCTAGAGATTTCATCCGATGGACTTCAAACTTGGTCTGTACCATCCCAACACCTTAAAGATGAAAAGTTATTAAAAGAAAAACTTTTCGTCAGACGGTGTGGGCG
The DNA here is from genome assembly GCF_010015445.1 of Perca fluviatilis. Lineage (NCBI taxonomy): Eukaryota > Metazoa > Chordata > Actinopteri > Perciformes > Percidae > Perca > Perca fluviatilis. Next base: position 24,115,525 of record NC_053113.1, on the reverse strand, counting down.
TGGCGGCCATTTTGAGTGTTTAGCGATGAACAAAGAAGTGGTTGTAACTTGAGTGTACATTGTCGTATCTGCCCGAAATTTCTCATGATTGACAAGGGTCTGGCCTGAGGACACCTACAGGCCAAAATTGACTTTTGGTCATAGCGCCCCCCGCTGGCACCAGGAAATGCGCCTTATATGACAAACATCATCCGATTTACATGAAACTCAGAATGTGTGGTCTACATGTGATACTGAGCCGCCGCCTATAATATGACCACGCCCACGTACGCAGGCCACGGCCCCTTTCATAACATTTGAACCGTTTAAGGTAGAGTCTTGTGTGAGGTGTCATTGAACTCAGCAGAGACTTCCTTCTTCATTGGTGATGGTTTGGCCTGCCCCCTATGTTTAAGCCACGCCCCCTTTCATAAATGCTGACCCATCTAAGGTAGAGTCTTGTGTGAGGTATCATTGAACTCAGCAGAGACTTCCTTTTTAATTGGTGATGGTTTGGCCCGCCCCCTATGCTTTGGCCACGCCCCTTTTCACTGCTAATGAACCATATGACGTAGAGTCTTGTGTGAGGTATCGTTGAACTCGGTGGGGAGTTCCCTTTTCATTGTTGACGATTTGCGGCGTCTGAGTGCCGCGCGAATGCACGGTCGCAAGAAGCGGCGTCCGCCGGTAACCCCGACGCGCGCCGAGGTGCGAGGGCCCGTCCATTGCTGCTCGCAGCTTTAATTACAGTTTGAATTTCGTCACGGCACTTATATCACAGCTATCCCAAGGTCTTACAAAGCTAACAGTCTGATTTGAATTTAAGGCATTTTTATGAACGTGAGGGGTCTTGTTAGGAGGAGCGGCTAGCTAGCTATGTGTCCCATTCAATACAATGGGAAAATATCGCGGCTAGCTAGCTACACTTTCAACATAACTACAGTATATTTACAGTTTGAATTTCGTCACGCCACTTATAAAGCAACAACAATGGTGTCAGATTTCAATTTAATGAATTTTTGTGAACACTACGGGTTTCGTTAGCTTCATTTTCTGCGTAATTAGAGTTTATTTACAGTTTGAATTTCGTCACGCCACTTATATAACCTCTACCCCAAGGTCTTATAAAGCTAACAATGGTGCCCGATTTAAATTTTATAAATTTTTGTGAATTTCAGAGGAATTCTAAGAGGAGGCTAGCTAGCTAGACTCGCGGACAAGAGGCGTTTATTTCACCGATCGTTTGTTTAAATAACTCAACACATTATAATTACACACATTATAAGATTACCTGGAACCTGTGGTAAGAGATTGCTGGCGTAACAAGCTCGCTGACTGTGCTCTCACGCACACACACACCCGCCATTTAGCAGGAAGAGGGGAGCTGCAGGCCCTGGAACTCTGTCCAGGCAGCGGCATTTGGTAGTCCATTAACCCACAAAACGGTGACTTTGCGCGGGTATGAAGTGCCGTGGGCTGCCAGCCTTGACAGAGCTCAATCTACCTCACAGCAGGCCGGGGTCTGTGAGGGAAGGCAGGCCAGGCGGCAAGGCAGCAACACAGGCAGCACCGGCCGCTGAACTCCGACACACAGTCGGACAAAATTTGCAATTAGACATACAATTTCGTAAAACGGCCCATATTTGACCTCTACATAGTTGATTTCTCGCATAAAAAAAGTCTCAGAAGTGAATTTAATGGTAAAATAGCAGATGAACAATGTATACAATTTCTGAGATCTGCCCGACCTAGATTCAGAAGACTAACTGATCTCAGGTCAGTTGTGTAGCCTATGTAAATGTTGGGGCGTGACAAAGAGAGAGACTAGAGCCAAATGAGGAGGAGCTGCCGAGTTGACGTCAACTAGGCGGCTCGTTGAGATTTTCCCGTTTTCAGAGGCAGTTTCAAATTGTGAGATTTGCAGAGGAAAGAGGTGTCAATGGGATTTAGAGGTTCTATGTATGTCCTAGTTACCCACTAAACTGTCATTATTTAACTATGACAAGGTAAAATTGGTTTTTCATTCTATCACCCCTTTTAACTGAGTATTTTTACAGTGTGGTATTGCCACTGTACTTCTAAACTCCATGTCCTCCGCCATTGCATTTTGTGATTGTCTTTTTGCCTGAAACTCAAAATTAATTAAAATTATTACATCTAATATTTTCTCAATATTAGCCTGTACTTTACAGTATACTTTACCTTTTATGTATCTAAAATTGTAATTATTATCAGAACCCAAGATGTAAAGCTAGAGGGGTGTTGTTAAACTAGTTTTTTTTAAATTACATTTTGGACGAAAATTTTTGATTCAGAGTGCAAGGACCCTAAAGTGTGACTGATGAAATTGACATGACTCCGATTAAAACAGCATTTCAACAGATTACCCTTACAAACAATTTATGTAAAAATATTAAATTAGAAATTGTTGTTAAAAAATATTGTCCTTTGGATAACATTGGCCTACAGTTGATATTAAATATTGTACAGTGCTGATGTGTACATATTAGACAGCTGAGTTGAGCTGCTCACACACTCACACTCTCACACACTCACACTCTCACACACACACACTCACACACACACACACTCTCACACACACACACACACACACACACACACACACACACACACACACACACACACACACACACACACACACACACACACACACACACACACACACACACACACACACACACAGCCTTGAGTACACCTGCCTTCTCCTCCTCCTATATGTCTGGATGGGTCGCATGACTGAAAACATCGTTTTAACCTCGTAATTATAATTTAACCTCAACTTAAAATGATTCTATCAAAAAGTCGTACACATACATTCGACTCTACCACACACACTGCATAGTCTTTCCCGTAACTGAGCACTTTGAAACTGATGAAAAAGAGAGAGAGAGAGAGAGAGAGAGAGAGAGAGAGAAAATCTGTTATTTCTAAAGGTCAAAAACAAAGATTTATGACAAAAACATTTGAGAGTGAGAAAGAGAGACTGATGAGGATGTTATAAAGGGAGTGCACAAATGAGAGCTTCATCTGCAGATTGTCAGGTCAAGTAGTCCTTTAATATTCTGATTATCAGATAGCAGCAACATTTAACATTTACTCCCTTTGTGTAGGGGGATGTCTGTGTTTTTGTCTATTTCTGTGGGTGTTTGCCCATGTGTGTGTCTGTGTGTGCATGTTTGAAGTGGTTAATTTTTCTAATATCATGACGTCACTCACAAGATTAAAAAACATCCTCTATTGCTTAAAAATAACACTATACATCAGAATGTGGGACATGTGCAAACATTTGTAAAAGTTGCCACTGTTCAGTGCAAACAAATGTCAGAAGAGGACCAAATATGGAATAATTTATCCATTTGGAATTCTTGGAGAGAGAAAAAAAAATGTTTTAATGGATGGCTAAACTTGACCTAAAGAGTGACCAGCTCAACATTCTTTTGCTTGTGATAACAGTAGATAGCAAGTCGTTAACAGAGAAAACCCTGCATACAGTGTCCATGGAGTAAGTACTTCTGTTTTTAAGAAGTACATTGGAATTTAGTCAGTTTTTTCCACAAACTAAAAACATTTTGATTGCCATGTGCTGTGCCATAATTTACTTAACAGCTTTTGAAACTTGGAGTCAGAACCCAACATAGGGTCACAAAAGACAGGAGATTTTTAGGAGTGATATATATTTGAGTAAAATGTTAAATATTTAATAATTATAATTTATGACGCTCATAAAATAAACAACAAAAGTCTGCAGCCATGCTAGCAACTCTGTGAAGCTGTAATTAGGCACAGCAGTGCTTTGAGCTAAATGCTAAACATGCTCACAATGACAATGCTAACATGCTGATGTTTAGCAGGTATAATGTTTACCATGTTCACATCTTAGTGATGCTCTTTAACATGCGAATGCTTACTAATCTGCTAGTACTCAACACAAAGTACAGCCTAGGCTGATGGGACTGTCATTAGTTTTACAGGTATTTAGTCATAAACCAAATTATTAGACAAAATAAACTTTTGACCTGAGCAATTACAATTCTTCCTGAGGGTGCCATGAGTATGTGAACCAAATGTCATGGCAATCAATCCAATACTTCAGGATTCATCCTCTTGGGACCATGAGTGTCTGTACTGTAATGTCTATCCAATAGCTGTTGAGATATTTCAGTCTGGACCAACATACCGACCGACATTGCCATCCATAAAGCCATGCCATTAGCGAGGTTAAAAAATATGTTTTACTCAAATTTACATGACAACTTCACAAATGCTAGGGCTAATGAAAACGTAGGTGTTTAAAATCTTTAGGTGCATTTGTGCAGTATGTTTTCAGGGTGTGTGTCAGTAGTTGTGTGTGTGTGTGTATTTGTGTCTGCAGTTCCAGGTAAAAAGTAAAAAAATAATAATAATAATTGCTAAATGTTTGAACTGACTCATCAGCATTTTTTTCTAAAGCAGGGGTATATGTTTTTCTGAAGTCCTAAACCCCTGACTAGACCTTTGTGTGAGTGTATACAAGTCAAATCCTCTGTTGTTGCAGCTTAGCAGGCCTGGTATGTGGAACGTGAGCATTTCCTGGTTTGGGCGGTGCCAGTGGAGCTGTTCAGAAGGTTTTGATTGGTAGAGGAAAATTATAAAAAGAGCCAAGACCTGCGGTGACCTGTTCTCCACCCAGCATATTTCACATCCAAAAATCCACCTGTGTCCCAATCTGTGCATGTTTTTCATATATATGTGTGTGTGAGTGTGTGTGTTTTACCACATGCTGTAGACACTTACATCAGCTGCTGAGTTAGGCACTCTTTCTCTTCTCTCATGTTCTGTAACTCCACACTGGAATGCCTCAGCTCCTCTCTCAGCACTGTTCTCTCTCACACACACACACACACACACACACACACACACACACACACACACACACACACACACACACACACACACACACACACACACACACACACACACACACACACACACACACACACACACACACACACACACACACACACACACACACACACACACACACACACACACACACACAGCTTTAAGTTTACTTGACATGATGAAGATGCTGTAAAAGTTAAAGGGGTGATAGAATGATTATATATGGTATTTCACACTGTTCCTTAAGGTCTCCTAATGGGGTATGTAACATTGATTGGGAAATTTGCCCGGTTGCTATTTTATGGGCCCTTATGCATGTTTTGGACCTATTGCGAACGAGAGCTTTTCTTCCAAATATGGCTGATTGGTTGAGGAACCACATACACATACATTGGAGACGAGACAGCAGGGCTCATATTTCAGACACTGCAATGTTTTGTTACTAAATTCACTTCTGAGACTTTTTTATGCCATTTTTGTGAATATGAGGGGTTTCGTTAGCTGCTGGTGTCCCTTAAATCCTATGGGTAAAGATCGCGGCTAGCTGCAGGCCCTGCAGCTCCGTCAGGGCCTCAGCATTTGGTAGTCCAGTAACCCAGAAATGGTGACTTTGCGCGGTTATGGAGCACCGCGGGCTTCCGGTTGTGACGGAGATCCATCTAGCTCACAGAGAGCCGGGGTCTGTGAAGGAGGACACGCCGGGCGGCGAGACAGCCCCGGCCGCTCTCACGTTAGCCTGCTGAGCTCCTGCTGAACTGCGACACACAGTCAGACAAATTAGCCATACATTTTCTTAAAACGGCCCATATTTGACCTTTACATAGTTGATTTCTTGCATAAAAAAGTCTCAGAAGTGAATTTAGTAATTAAATAGTGGACGAACAATGTGCAACATTTCTGAGATCTTCATGACCTAGATTCATAAGACTAAGCTGACCTCAGGTCAGTGGTGTAGCCTATGTAAATGTTGGGGCGTGACAAAGACTCGGAGTTGAGGAGTTGACGTCAACTTTTAGCTTTGTTGAGATTCGCCCGTTTTTAGCAGCAGTTTCATATTGTGAGATTTGCAGAGGAAAGAGGTGTCAATGGGATTTTGAGGTTCTATGTATGTCCTATTTACCCTCCAAACTGTCGTTTTTCAACTATGACAAGGTAAAATCGGTTTTGCATTCTATCACCCCTTTAACAAAAGCTTGCCTGCACATAACGCCAGCTCAAAGCCAGGCTTCTATCACATTGTTACTTCACACTTGAGCAATGGAGGAAACCCTACACCAAATGAATCCATCTATGAGAGTGACACGATTGGAAGGAGAAACAAAAAGGAGGTGGAGGAGGACCAAAGAAAGACAGAAGTTCCAGACAGAAACATGAGAGTAGCTCATAAAAGAGGTGAGGAGGAAGAGTGAGACGTACAGTAGGATGAAAAAAACAAAACAAGGTGGGAAATTGAGACACAAGAAAGCAGTTGAAAATGAGAAAGGGGAGTGTGTTGAGAAGAAGGGAGTATGAGGAAGTTTGTGCTCAAGGAAAACCATGAAACTGTACACCACCGTCTGGCAGTCTTTATTGTGTGTCTGACACAAAGTAGCTGCTGTATCGTTTCCTCCCTTCACTGTCTGTCCATTTTCACATTGACAGTTATGGTACAATGTTTATACAGCAATTAAAAAAACTAATTAGTAAACAAGCATTTAATAAACACAGTAGTCCTTTTGCAGAATATCAGAATCAGAAATCACCAAGTAAGTAACACTTACAAGGAATTTGCCTTGGTTGTTGGTGCAATACAAGGGTCATATTAACCCTTGTATTGTCCTCCCGGCTAAAGAAATGTTGACACTTTTTTTTAAGTTGTTGTTTTTTCAATGTTCTTGACATTGTGTTGCTTTTTCAACTTTTCTTTCTAAGTTTTTGACCCTTTTTTCGACATTTTAGTCACTTTTACGTTTGACGCTTTTTTCCCCACTACTACCAACTCAAACAATGAGTTTTACACTTATTCTTGGAATTCATAGACACTAAACCTAATTTTTTAGTTTAAAAAGCAGAAATATGCTATAAAATTGAATAAAACACCCAAAATTCAATAAAAGTAGTATACTGATCCTTCATTTTACTTGAGAAGAGCGTTAAATGGAACCATCCATGTTAATTTTTGGCAATTTGGTTGAAAGAAACCCAAATTTCTGATATACTGTAGACATTTTTGGAAAATGGGTTATATTTTACCCCGAAGACAACAGGAGGGTTAAACATTAATATCAAATAAACAACCAATAAATACAGAAACAACTATGTATAAAATAACTGTTTAAGAAAAAAGAGGCTGTATGGATTAGTGCAGGATGGGCAAAAATGTTGAGGGATGTGCAAAAGAATGTGCAGGATTTCTGATTAAGAGTCTATGTCAGTGGGGGTCTGGGGCTTTGTTAATGAGGCTGAAGTCAGAAGGAAAGGTTTTGGTCCTGATGGACTGCAGCCTCCTGCCAGAGGGGAGGGGTTCAAAGAGTTTGTGACCGGGGTGAAAGGGATCGGCCACAATCTTTCCCAACCGCCTCAGCGTCCTCGAGTTGTACAGGTCCTGGAGAAATGGCAGATTGCAGACATTCACCTTCTCAGCAGAGTGGATAATATGCCGTAGTCTGTCCTTGTCTTGGCGGTGGCAGCAGCGTACCAGATGGTGATGGAGCAGGTGAGGATGGACTCGATGATGGCAGTGTAGAAACCATCATTGTCTTTGGCAGGTTGAACTTCATCAGCTGCCGCAGGAAGTATCTATATCTCTGCTGGTCTTTTTTGATGATGAGGGAGCTGATATTCAGCTCCAACTTGAGGTCTTGGGAGTTGATGGAGCCCAGGAAGTGAAAGGACTCCACAGTGCCTACCGTGCATACGCACATCTGTAAGCAATGTTCCCTTTATAAATCACAGATTACCCACAAGTGTGCATACACGAATCAGCCTCTTAAGTGTACAGGGCGGGATAAGAGTCTTATCCCGCCCTGTACACGCCCATTTTTAACCATAAATAGTCAATGCAAAGCACCACATGAATGCTGATCAGTATGTCAATGACCCTGGCAGTTGTTCTTTCGTCGCCGAATCATGACTGGCGGAGAAAAAGCAAAAAACTTCTCAGACGCTGATGAATTGCTGTAAATTGAATTATAATTTCGGCCTGTTCTTAAACGAGACTACCTATATTAATAATACCGTCCAAAACGGCAGGCATTACGGCACTCGGGGACAGCTTCGATATACCACACCTAGATTTAACAGAACTATATATTATATCCAAACAAGCTTTAGTGATAAAGTTGAAGATTATATATAATATTTATAAAAATAAAAAACACTTGTCTGACAGCTGTCTAACATTTCCCTCTGGAAACAGCCGGTTGCCCCCAGAGTGGCGAGGACCTGTATTTGAACCAGGATGGACTGGGATGGACCGGGATGGCACGGTTCCGGCGCGTTGCGCTCTCTACTGGACCCAATTCAGTACATAGATCCAAGAGCACAGCTTTAGGGACTCTAAATCGGCATATTAGCCAGTCATCGTCAAGGTCCCTGACGTCTCTTTCTCTCCTGATTCTTCCATTGGGGGTTAGTCCTCCTGCAAGGTCAGCAGTGCCATCGTGCAGTACTGTGCATGAGGGTCACTGCACTATTTATATGTTTACAACAATTTGTGATTGTTAACACCTTGCCAAAATCACAGAATTAACTAGTGGTATCCCCCACCCCGAGATACAATTTGTAGACGAAAGAATGTAATAGTGTAATAGGCAAACGCTTTTCTTCATGCAGGTTTGGTCACAAACAGTATTAAAGTTCAGACTGATAATGAGGACATTAAGGGTAACGATTGCGTGAGAGCTTAACGGCTGTATTTCAACATGGCATCATGACTTTGCGTAAACATACACACTACTTTCCTAAAGCCAAATGGCGTGTTATCTGTACGCATTTTCAGCTATCCACGTGTATGTCTACGCTGTATACAGCAGATATAAATATACCCACCACGAGAACATCACGCGTGTAAAAAAAAAAAAAAGAAAAGGTTGGGTTTTGTTCGTACGCCACATTTATAAATGAGACCCCTGGAGTGGGGCGCTCAAAAGACTTCATAACCACACAATATTGGCAAAGCAAGCTTTTCATTGCATGTTGTAAGTTTTCTTTACTGTGCATATGACAATAAACCTCTTGAATCTGCTTTGCGGGGGTTCTGTTTTTTGAAAGTTCTGTTAACTTGTCTCTCTTGGAGGGAGAGGGTCGTTGTTGTGGAGGGGGGAATGGGGGGCTCTGGGGTGGGCAGGGATGAACAGGCCCTGGCCCCTGTTGAGGCGAGGCAGGTGGGGCTGGAGGGCTGGAGCTGGTGAATGGAGTCACAGGGGATGGTAACAGGACTGCCTTGTCTTTCAAAATGACAGTAAAAGTTGTTGAGGTCGTATGCCCGGCGCAGGTCGTTGATTGAGTCGGGGGCCTTTGGTTTGTAGTTGGTGATCTGTCTGAAGCCAGAACTTCTGGCGGCACCGGAACTATCCCGTAAATTTAACGTAGTCGACATAGACTAAGCTGGGAACCAGGGCTTGTCATTGTTGTACCTCAATGTGGTGCGTGATGGTACGCTCTGTGTAGACATCCAGACTGTTGGTAGCAGTCCTGAAAACATCTCAGTCTGTATAGTCCAAACACACCTGAAGATCCGCCACAACTTCACTGGTCCACTTCTTAGATGTCCTCACAACAAGTTTAAAAAGTTTAAATTTTTGCCTGTATGAGGGAATCAGGTGGACCATGACGTGGTCACTGTCCCCGGCCAGTGCAGGGGACAGCGTGGTATGCATTGCTGATTGCAGTGTAACAGTGAACCAAAATATTCTCCTCTCTGGTTGAACATTTAATAAACTGTTTGTATTTGGGGAGTTCATGGTTGAGATTAACTTTGTTGAAGTCACCAAGAACAATAACAAGTCCGGGTTAGACCGCTCCATATGAGTGAGCATGTTGTCGGCTATATATGGTTAATTTCTACCCGCTTTAATCTGAACTTGTGAACTGTGATCTTGCAAAAGTAGGGAGTGTTGTTTTGCTCTGCACATTCACATTTATGCACTGCGACTTAATGAAACACAAGCAAATTAAGAAAACATCTTCATAGTCAATGCATTTATAAAAAAAACTGACCTGGAAGAAATGCTTAACTGCAATATTTAGGTCTTACTGTATGTCAGGCCAACAACTTCAGACTTAAGCGCTGGACTTACTGCAGCTTCAGGCAGGAGTGGATATCACGCAAGAGAAAAGCACTTGAGTTCCAAGTATGAATAGTGAATAACTTGAGACATGCCACTATTTTCTGGAAACATCACTTTTTTCACAAAATAATTGTACAGTGCGGCCGCAGCTAAGGACATAAAGTGCTGATGAAGCGCAAGGCTTTACACGGTCAGTGTCAGGCTCGGCTTGTACTGCTTAAAATGGAAGTGCATTTGTTCCGTTAGACACGTGTAGGACAGACGACTGAATGACACGGCAGAAGCTTGTCCAGTTAATGTTAGCAATTGTATTAAATATTAGCATTAAAGCATTTGTATCAGTCATATTGATATAGTACACAAGTAAGTTAAATGTGCCATTATTACCTGTTCACAGCTGTGATGCTTGCTGCCAGTGATATCACTGAGCCTTAGGTTTGCTGCCTAGTGAAAACAATAAGCAAGTGGCCACTGCAGAATATAAAATCTGTGTTTGTATCACTGGCAAATATATACCCATTCAATATCACTCTATGGCTTGTACATTTAGTGGCTCATCAGGGACATTACATGCAGTAGAATCCATCAAACATACTTGTCATGGAGGTCTCTGGTTTGATGGCTTCTCTTGACACAGCTGTTGGTATGAGAGAGAATGCCTGGTCTATGCATTTTATTTATGTGGTATTTGCAATAGATTTTGTTTGAGAAAAATCAAATTGCTTATCGGTATTATTACCATTAGTATACTAAGTACTTTGCATTATTACTTCCCTTGCTTCTACTGTCAGTCTGACATTCCTCTCCTCTGAGTCGTTGTTTCCCTTGATCTCGTATACTCTCATTGTTTCTCTCTCTCCTTTATTTATCCTTCTCTTTACTGTCTCTCTTCGTCTTTCTTCATCTATTTCTTCCTCTCTTTCTGTGGCTTTGTTTTTTTTTTATTCTATCTTGCCTCTTGCTCTCACTTGCTCTCTCTGAGCAGGACGAGGGGAGTGTAGGAGGTCCTCCACAAAGCAGCAACACACCGATAATTGCTTTCTGGTCACTGTGACATGACACGGTCCGCCAGGGTAAAGCAACACACGCAAACTCACTCACAGACACTCAGAAACTCACACAATAATACAGAACACACAAGATTCATGCACAAAGAACCACTTGCAGAAAGACACACAAGTAGCAAAAAAACACATAAATGCTCCCAAATACACACAGAAACAGTTGTATAAATAGCCTCCTTGATGGAGCAGAAAGACTTTGCAATGAGAGCAAGCCAGCCTGTCTGACTTGCTCTACAGTGCTTCTATTATGTGCCACAGTGCATACACACAGGCACACACAGTCTAACAAGGTGGCTGTAAATATTACAGCAACTTACTGGCAGCTAGATAAAGATTTTACTGTAAATAGATTCAAAGGGGAGAATCACACAGTATCAATGATCATTTTCACTCAAAATGTACTATGTTCTGCAGTAACACAGACTATAATTAACTAATTTCATCATGAAATAATTTGCAATTCACAATAATTGGTCACATATTCTCTCCAACCAACAAAAGCACACATGGACACACCCAGTGCCTCCCGTTATGCTGGGACTCACATTGTATGAGGCAATGTATAAGGAGTTAACTGTAAAGTAAGTAACCTATTAACACACAGTTACCAACTGTTACACCTTGGAATTCTTATGAGACTACTATATGGGATAACTATAAAATCACATTCTTAAGTAGTTGGGTACCACAACATTTTTGGGTGTCTGCCTAGTTTATTATGTGTAATAAAAGCAATACCAACTTCTTAACCACAGCAGCATTAAAAAAAAAACCATGGAAGTGCTTGATTGCAGAGACCTGGAGGAGTGAAGCTGTTACAACTAGAATACTTTTGAGTTTACCATTTGTCCTACTAGCTTACAACATAGCACCAAACAAGTACCAAACTAACAAAGAAACTTGTGCCAGGTTTTATTATAAGACAGTGACTCATTTTAGCTCTACTTTAGATACAAACTGTTCTCCAGTTGATGCATGTATTTCAGGGAATCAGTTTATTTCTAATGCAGTCCATAAATCTTTCAATGATGCATGCATGTTGCAACAGATCATTTTCTTACTTGACAACAGTATATAGAGTATGACAAAGTATATTCATAGTAGAGGGCTAACAGACAGACAGTAAAACACAGACAGACGTGGAGCCAGTGGGACAGGGGGGTGACAGAAAGGAAAAAAGGTGTTTGATGTTTTTATATTGCTGCTGTCACTATCAAAACAGTTGGCTACCAGGGAAATAGATACCATATAGTCTTAGGATAGCCCAGGGTGTTGGCAGATGGCTGCGGTTCAGGGATCGGTCTCTCTCACACACACACACACACACACACACACACACACACACACACACACACACACACACACACACACACACACACACACACACACACACACACACACACACACACACACACACACACACACACACACACACACACACACACACACACACACACACACTCATGGCTTTTCACCTTGATTTCCCTGTCAACCCTCTATCCCCTTTTATTGAATGAAAACCCCCATGCTATTAAAACTCTCTGTCCATCACCGTCAACTCAGGTTGTACAAGTCAGCTGCTGACATCTACACAGAGATGAACAGAGATCAATTATGTTTTCATCTTCCTCCGCTCTCAGTGCATGTCTTTGTCTTGTTATCTGTAAAATTCCACATCCCTTGAGGTTGTTCTCCAGTCTCCTCCCTCTTCTTCTCCACCTAACCATAAACCACATTCATCTGTTCACATTAGGCAATCTCCTTATGTTTCTGCCTGCCCCCCCCACACACACACACACACACCCTCCTACTTCTCCTTTCTTCTGCTGTTTGACGCTAACCACAGATGCTGATAAATGGGTAGCACAGTTTAAATGCCAGCTAACACCCATATCAGTTTGGAGTCATATGCAGGTGACTGGCTAAGGTGTGTGCTTTGTAGAGGTCTGCAACTAAGTCCAATGAGCCCCATAGGTTCTCACTTTTTTTTTTTTCACTTTTGCATTTGATATATTTATTAAAATTGATTTATGTAGTTCTAAAAAAAAGTAGCCGTACAATCGATTAGTCAATTGTTTATTTTTCAAGCAACATTCTCTAGTTCCAGTTTCTCATTTGGAAGAATTTGCTGCTTTTTTGTCCTATGGGATTGTAAATTGAATATCTTGGTCCGTTAGTCGGACAAAACATGCATGATGACATTACCTTGGGCTTTAGTAAATTATGATGTCCATTTGTCACTATTTTCTGACATTTTATGGACAAGGAAACAATCAATAATGAAACTAATTGCTAGTTCCAGCTTTAGGTTGATGCATTGATTAATATATTGATTACAGTTGTCTGTGCATCCTGTCCTGAGCCCTGTAGGTTCTGTCCATTTCTGTGTTCGGTTAAGAGTCCCTTATGTCGATACCTTCAAGTAAAGTGTTACCAAATATTATCTTGGAAATTACTTATCACAACAAAATATATAGCAGCTGTTGGACTTTGGTCACTGAAATGATCTGATACACATTTGCAAACCACATGATGCTGAAATTTATGTGATAAAATTAGACAAAATATGGACAAAAGGTGGTTAAAAGACAGGAAATGTGGGCAATCAAATGTTACTTTGTTGAATTACACTGTTTAGTTTAGGCTAAGCATTAGTTACGTTTTAGAGTGTGTAGTCTGAATGTGTACAGTAGATTTGTTTGGGAGAAGATAAAGGTTTTTGAGATATGTATTGTGTGAATGCATGTTTATATGCGTGTGTGTGTGTGTGTGTGTGTGGGGGGTGCATGCATGACTGTGTGCATTCCTGGGTGTGTATTTTATTGCATGTGTTGGTTTGTGCAGCAGCTGCCTTTCATGCTCACGTCACTGAACAAACACATACTCACACGGCATCAATACAAACAGCAGACTGCTTTCTTTTTCTTCCTCTTCCTCTATCAAATTCTCCCTCGTCCCTCCCTCTCTCCCTAAAACACACACTTGGCAGCTGTTTGGAACGTGCAGCAGAGAGAAAAAGACCCACCCATGAGGTGAGCCGGAGGTTAGCTCCCCTTAGGGTATTTACTGTCAACGATGCACGCACACGCACACACACACACACACATTCCTTCCTGCTTAAATTCTCTTTAAAGGTTACAAGAGTTTGGGTAGCGACTGTTAACATACATTTACGCACATAGATTATAGTCATCCATTGTGGGTGCTGCCCTCAGAACTAAGAGAATCCACGCTACAGTTAAACTAATATTTACTCTTTCTGAATGATTATTTGCTCAACCCTGTTTCCAGCATTCTGTTAATATACACTATTTGTCTAGCTGTCCTATAAATTACCCTCATACCATCTACATCTATGTTTCTCACGCTCAATCTGTTTATACTTCCTTAAAATGTGAAGCATAACTTGGTATGTGTGTGTGTGTGTGTGTGTGTTAATGTTATGGAGTTACCTGAGAACACCTGTGTGCTGCGCTGCAATATCTGAGATCGGAAGGCCTGCCAGACCCCCATCATCTGGCTGAGGAAACCCCGTACATCTGTGAGCTCACTGCCAGAGGATCGGAGCACAGAGCGAGTCGCTTGCAGGGCCTGCTGCTGTCGCACACACACTCCTCTGACACACACAACACACAGAGCATTTAATTATCGACAAAAAGCAGTACTCAATTAACAGTAACTTCATGGTTAAAATGTCCGAACATGTTATGGGAGCTGTCACATACAGATTGAGACAATACTGTTAATAGCTACCTAGGTAGCTGTTAACAAGTGCTGTTAAAGTGACAAGTGTGTGAATAACACAACATTAGCTATTAAAGGTGTGGTTCGGAAAGACTGTAGTTGGAATCCCAAACTGGTGGGGAAATTCTTCAGGCCACTCTCTATCCCTCCTCAACAAACACTTTGACTCTTAATCCCCACATGCTCCAGTTGAGTTTATCAGTGTGTAAGAGCAGAAGACTGTGGTTACTGCTCCCTGGTGTGAATGTGTGTAACTGTGGGCTTTTAAAGCAGAGCATTTTTTTATTAAGATTATTTTTTTGGGGCTTTTCTGCCTTTAATGGATAGGACAGCTACGTGAGAAAGAGGAGAGAGAGGGGGAAGACATGCAGGAAATCGTCACAGGTTGGATTTGAACCCTGGACCCTGCGTCGAGGCATAAACCTCTATGTATATGTGCGCCTGCTCTACCCACTGAGCTAACCCGGCCACAAAGCAGAGCATTTCTAAAAAAAGAGCACACTGTACTGTACGTTTTGTGACACTCCCTGGATAGATCGAGAGGTTTTCAAATGCCTTACTTGCAAAGAGCTTTGCCCAGTTGTTAATGTAAAAACTGTATTACTCTGAATGTGTGAGACAGATACTGTATATATGGAAGTATATAGACAACACAAAAATTGAGTGAGCATTGAACAAATTAAAGCGCTATTCAAGTCTGCAAGTCAACATTTAGCGTTGGGGCACAGATTCCTAAGAGGAATGATCCTGATCCTATGTTTCATGTTCATGAAAACGTTGCTAATTAAAAAAAGTTTATAATAAGTTTATTAAATAATTATAAACATGTAGTTACCGGAGCACAATTCTCCTTGTTACGTTCATGATTCTGTCTGTAAAAATACATTTTACAAATTCATGGTTAAATGCTCTCTAATGACTTGCAGAATAAACACGCTTACATTGTTATGAACTCAGTTATTTTGAAATTTATAGGATTACACAGATTCAGAGAATGAATGACAGATAGAAAGAGAAATTGATAATTAATAGAGAAAGAAAGAAGGTAGGACACAAAATCAATAAATTAGGTGAATATAAGAGAGAGGTAACCTTCATGTCCTTATGAATAGGACACAGCCATGTTTTACAGCACTCTCCCATTCCATCTCTCTCCTTCCTCTCTCTCAAAGAAATATGTTCAGACGAAAAGGCACTTTGAGCAACATGAAAGATCACTAGCTCAGCTCACAAATTCAAACACACACACATACGTGCACACACACATGCTCAATCAAGTCACAAACCCATGCAAAGCGTGGACGTGGAAAACCAGAGTGCTGGAATAGAACATTCTGTTATTCCAAGAACACTTTTGAAGTAACATGTGGGCGAGAGCACACTGAACAGTTTCTTATTTTCACACACGCACACACACGCACACACACACCATAGAGGGAGAGAGTATAGTGATTTGTGTATTGTTTCTGTGGTGTGTGTGTGTGTGTGTGTGTGTGTGTAGAGGGGAGGGTAGGGGAGCATGGGCACTGCTTGTCACGAGAGCCAGTTTTATAATGTCAGATGACATAAATCATAAGGCTGACAGCACCAAATGGAGGAACAGATATGAGCCAGATCTGTCAACGGTGATAAGGCTTAGATAGTAAAAAACAGAGAGAGAAAAAAAAAAAAAAAAAAAAAGAGAGAAAAAAAAAAAAAAAATATCTACATACAGAGAGACTACACTGATGGTGTACTCATTTAGCAGCTTTAATGTCAGCAGCCTGATTGAAATGCACTTTTTCCTCTACTGACATCTCATATCCTTCCCTCCCACTCTCTTCACCTCCAACACTCTCCTCCCCTGTCACATCATTTTTAATCACTCTCTTTATTTCCAGGAAATAACCAGTGGGTCAGCTGAATTAACTTTGTCTTCTCTGTTTTTCCATTGCCTCTTTTATTTTTTCCCCTCTATCATCTCACACAGTTGCTTCCCATCTGCCCTGGCCTTCCTGCCATGCATCTGGTCAAGGAGCTGACAGCCAATCACTGTGATGCACACCAATACTTTGTTTTTTCATCTTCTGTTTTTTGTATTTCATCTCCATCCGGCTAAACCTTAATTACATTACCCCAACCCCACTCTCTCATGTCATTGTATCTTTCGGTGTCTCTTCTCTCTCTAGTTGTTTCCTTACCTGAGAATTTCACCGTGCTGCTTCTCTTTGTGGAGTAGCTGCTCTGCCTCCTTCATCGTGGAAGCCGTTTTTGCCAGCCTGTTGAGGAAGAAGATAGTAGAAGAATGAGGGTGAAGTGCCATGAGCAATATTCACTCATTAGAGAACCTAAGCCATGTGATGGTAAAGACGTAATGCTGCTGTAGTCCGATGGGGTAAAATGAGCTTATAGATGATGCAACTTTAATGATAGAGAGCGGAGGATATCATGATGAAATTGAATCGGATGAAAAATTTAAATTTTCCTGAGAGGTAATTAATATAAAAAGATGCCGCCCCATCCCCACACCCATCTTATCTAGTTTCAGATAATTCAATACATAATAAATTATTATTTGAATATGAGCAGAGTCAGCAATGCATAAAGGCAGAGAATTAATAGGACTGAAGTGCGAAATAGAGATAAAAAAGAAGAAAGTAAGTGAATAACTGTCTGTCCTTATACCCATTACCCACACTTGCCGTGTTGTGCACTGAAATGTATATTCATGAATCGCAAAAGAAGCCCACATCTGAAACACTTATCGGCGCAATTGTCAGTATCCTTACGATATCCCATAATACACCATGGTCTACTGCACCAACCAGTGCAGTTGTTGGCAGTAATGAGTCTATAAGCTACTTTTATGACCAACAATAATCTACGGACATGAAGAAGTTAAAGTTTATGACATGCTTTTGATCATGTCGCGAATAATGCAAGTGTGGATATTAGGCAGACCCTTACTCTGCATTGCCTTTCAGCCTGATTGATTCCAGACAGGAGCAATCAAATCTGACAGACAGATTCCAGCAATCAAACCAGACACATAAACAGTGAGATTGTGTGACCTGGACACTTAACAAACAGAGACAACACATCCTGATCTTTTCTAAAACACCACAAATAAGCACTGACAGCCAGAAAGAGAGAGGAACACACATCATGAGTAGTAAATATTACAAGAAGCAGACTAGACAAACAGAGACTAACACCAGACAAGTAATAATCATGAACAACAAAGTTTAATCAAAAAGTTGATCATTTGAACGAGATGAAGTGATCCTGCCAGGGGGTTTTCTGCTTATTGGCAACACTTTAGAAACAAATGTGAGGCAAAGTCTTTGGGAGGCCCTGTGTGATGAAAATATCTGGTAAGACAAACAGCAAGGTTCTCTTCCAGTACAGAACAACACCGCCATTGTTTACATAACGATGGAAAGAAACATCCTTTTGCTATCATTGAGAGGTAAAAGTAACCCAGTACACTAGTTTTGTATTAGTAAGGTACAATCAGATGATAATGACCTTACCTCTCAGTTTTCCTCTGCCAGTACTCTTCTGATGTTAAAAAATAATCAATAATCAGATATATTCTGCTACAAACCTGTTAGGGAATTATTATTATTATTATTATTAAGAAAAGTCAGATATTGAGGCTGCAGATTACAAATGGTGAATTATGTTAGTAATGGCCAGTGTGTGGTCATCCCTGAGCAAGGCAGCAGTCTGAAAATTCTCCATGTAGGAAAAGCCCTGAAATACAGAACAAAGCAGTAGAAAGAGTCTAAATGCATGCTGTTGTTCCAGCCAAGTCATTGGTAATTCGTCGTAAATCGTTGTAATAGGCTAAGTTATATTAAAACTATCTGTTGCTATGCTAACTGCTGAATAGACAGTAGGCAATCTATAAAGCTACGTAGTTTTTATATGCCCTTTTCTTTCTCTATGAATGTTCTGTGTTCGTTCATATAATATATTTATGCTGCTATTTAGGCCTGAACTTAACAAGATTTTGCAAGAGACCAACCTGGTTAAACACAGATAAAATAAAAAAGAAAATACATGTTTTTTCTCTATCTGTGTGATAAACTCTGTAAGAATTGCATGTAGGGGCAGTGTAGGGTGAGAATGGGCTGAGCAAGTATGTATGTTTGTAGTAATCCTGTCTCTGCTCTGTGTGTGTGTGTGTGTGTGTGTGTGTGTGTGTGTGTGTGTGTGTGTGTGTGTGTGTGTGTGTGTGTGTGTGTGTGTGTGTGTGTGTGTGTGTGTGTGTGTGTGTGTGTGTGTGTCAATGAGCACAATAAGTAAGCGTGTCATTGTGGCTTAGCTGATGTATGTGTTCCTGGGGCGAGTGTGCGTGTGTGCTTGAGACAGTGAGCATTTTATCCTGTCTGTTTTCCACTTTATGACCAAGTCGGGTGTGTGTGTGTGTGTGTGTGTGTCGACTCCCCCCTCTCCCCCTCCTAGCTCTGCCTATGTGTGTGTGAGAAATATGTGTATTTGTGCGTGCATGCCTTTGGTTTGTTGAGTGATGGCGGCCCAGACTCCCACTGTTCACCCATCTGTCCCCACCAGTCCCAAAGCAAGATCAGAAAGAACATTGCCTCGAGAGGGGTGTGTGTGTGTGTGTGTGTGTGTGTGTATGTGTGTGTGTATTTCGTGTGCGTATTTTGTATAAGAATCTGTGTGTGCTGTGTGTGCGTGAGCTTGAGCTCCTTTTCCCAGGGCAGTGGCTGTCAGTGGAATAACTAGGTAGCGCAGTGCCAGTGAGTGCGTGCCAGATTAGAGTACCCCCTACCAGCAGCCCAAATCAACTGCCTCATCAGGACATGTCATACACACACGCACACTCATGCGCACAAACAACAACACTGATCTGCCAGCCACTGTGTCCTTGTGACCTACCGAATCAAATTCCTCTTATGGGGTGTGTATGTGTCAAAGAGTTTACCAGTTCCATGCTCCTTTATATTTTCAGAGATTCGGACTTAAGGTCAACGTCACAAAGCTAGTAGGCTTATATTCAGCCCCAGACTCTGTACAAAATGTTCTGTGACATGTTGTCTGTTTATTCTAGTTCCAGTACTGGGCTACGATTCTAGGGTGATGGTAATTTTACTATTGCTTAACTTTGGGAGATCTTTTCACTTCATATCTGATTACACAAATCAACCACCATTTAAAAGTAATAGCGTTATGGCCCCTTTTTGCTTTACTGGCTTTAATTGTTTACAATGTTTTATTGCCTATATTGTTTTTATAGTTTACTATGTAACTGGGAATCATCAATGGTGCCTTCAAAAGAAACAGCCAAAACAAATATAATTGTAATTCCTTGTTCAACCACAAAAGACCATCTCTCAACTTTGATCACACATTGGAGCTGTAACACACGTGTGTATGTCAGGCATTTACTGTTCCAGGCCGTTTGGCATTGGTCAGGGTGAATTTGATGTAGATCTATTAAGTGATAACTTTTGAGTCAGTGTAAATGTTGGTGCATATTTGTGTGTGTGTGTGTGTGTGTGTGTGTGTGTGTGTTGGCATTTCCTGTCCTCATTAGAAGTGACATAAAAGCTTACCCGTATCAAAGTGTCATCTGTTCACCCACTGTGCGTGCCCATGTGTGTGTGTGTGTGTGTGTAAAATACTTTTTTGATCAACACAACGGCAGGGCATTCAAAGCTAAAAGCCATTTTATGTTGTCCAAAAAAGAACACAAATAGAATGTGATACACCGACACCCAAAGGCACGCACCGCACGCATGCACGCACGCAAGAACGCACGCACACGTGATGTTTCTAAAATTTAAAAGCTGAATTTTGGGCTTGTTAATTAGATCAGTCAATGCCTCATAATTTTGTGTGTGTGTGTGTGTGTGTGTGTGTGTGTGTGTGTGTGTGTGTGTGTGTGTGTGTGTGTGACACCTGTCTGTATATATTTTGTTTTCAAGTTATCTGGTAACCATGTCAGGGATGCCATAACAATGATTGTTACCATCAAAACAGCACACAGGCACACACAAAGTACAAGCACAAACAATGATATCATATTATGGCTAAGCGAATGAAATGGATATGAGAAAACATTTTGCCCTACAGCTTGTCAATTTTAATTCTAATTCAGAAAAGCATCGCATCTGTCTGTGTTTCATTTGTATGTGTGGGTTGCTATGCTACTGCTTCAACATGTTATCGTTGATTACCAAATAAACTTTGTCATATTGTGTGTGTGTGTTATTTACACACACTCATTAATATCATTGTTTTTGTTTATCTCGTTGTCATGAGCCCCACAGTAAAGTTGAGCCACCATAAGAGCTAAATAGAGGTCATCTTCTACCAGGGAGAATTTCCCTCCCATACAACTAAAATACACACAACACAGACATAGTAGTGTGTGTGTGTGTGTGTGTGTGTGTGTGTGTGTGTGTGTGTGTGTGTGTGTGTGTGTGTGTGTGTGTGTGTGTGTGTGTGTGTTTATGTCTGTTTGATGTGGTAATGTGAATTTGATGTTAGAGCTGTGCTAATAACTCACATGCTGACTTTGAAGGCTGTTTGACTCTTAGTGCGTTCCATTTGTACTCGGAAGTCGGATTTTCCGAGGTCAAAGTCGGAAACACGCCCCTGACCTCAGATTTGCGAGCTCGGAACCGGCAGTACCCCGAGCTAATAATCCAACATGGCTGCTCCGTGCATCAACAGTAATGAAAGCTGTAGTAACGAACAGTTATTAGCACTTCTGTCTTATTTATGTCTCACTAAATCAGTCGTACACACAGTCCTGTTCAACTTCTATCCGTGGACATGTTGTTACGTTGGTTGTACGCACAAAAACAGTGTAATGCGTTATCAACTAGTATTGCTAACAATGGCTAACCTGGCTAGAGCTAATCCCACAATGACAAATCTGACTCGTAAATGGAACGCATTCAACTCGGGTGTGATCGGGCTTCAGAGTTCTGAGGTAAATGGAACGCATCTGTAGTAGATTGGACATATTCACACACACACACACACACACACACACACACACACACACACACACACACACACACAGTTTAGTGATTTGTGTATTGTTTCTGTGGTTGCTAGATATAAAAATTGAAATAAAACCACATGAGTACATAATTAATTTGCCATGAAGTATTTGTCATCCATCATTTCTCTCTACTTCACTCCCACTCTTTCACCTTGAAGTCTTCTTATCAGTTACAATCAAGTGTGTGTGTGTTCTCTCACACATTTTTATGATTCATTATTCATAACTGCCAAGTATAATTTTTGACTAACCTATTCATTGCAGGTGTATACAGGTGTGCAGGCGTGTGCGCGCACACACACACACACACGCACACACATACATTACACACAGACCCATACAAACAGAGAGAGACTCACAAAGAGACTCACACCCAGACTCACTGTTTGGATCAAGAAACACAAACCAGCCAGCCAAGGAGAAGCAAACCGAGCATATTCATTTTCAGACACTTCTCTCAACACCATAAGTATGCGCACAAGTACATGATATGTTCCAACCTGTCTTCAGTTAGATGAGCTCTGTCTATCCATACCTGTTTAACAGTGTCTTCCAAGAAGGGGTAGTTTTTACCCCGTGGTTAGTTTTGATTGACATTGACATTTCCCAACAATTAATCTAAACAGGCACAAAGATAAAAGCATGTATTTTACAAATGGGTGTATTTGGGAAGGCTCAAACCGTGATGACAAGGGAACCTATGCCAAATGTATGCCAAATCCAGTATAGAATTCAATAATAATAACAAATATAGCCACAAGCAGCGATTTGCAGGTTCAAACCCTTACTCAGCCAACAGTAGGTTGTAGTAGTTTCTGTAGTTTCTAGTTTTAACAACTACTCTAAGCGCTTTTACACATTGCAGGCACCGCCGTTTACAAAGTTCTTTGATTGATGGCGGACATGTTTTATGAGCAATCTTGGTCATTTATAGTAGAAATGTGTATCTCAGGCTCGCAAGGCTCTATACCAATTCTGGTGTTGATAGAATCTAAAATCAGCAAAGTGTTTCACATTATGCAAATTAGCAAAAAAACATCATGGCAGAAGTTATTGGTCCAAGAAGCTTTATTGTAGAGCACATTCAGGTGGACTTGTATGAGAAATATCAGGTCAATCAGACTCACCATATGAGGGGGGTGGTCATTCGAAATTAAGTTATAGCGCCACCATCAGGCCAAATAGCATAATATTTTATGGGAAGTATTAGCACATCACCATCAATTATGCTGACAATTGTCATGTCTGTAGCTCGTTCCAGCCCTCAATAACTTGAGAAAAGGCATAATTTAGCATATAATGCTAAATAGGCCATGCCCACATGCACCAATCAACATGACACTTCATATTCTGGTTATTACTCGCCCCCAGACTATGTGTAGCAATTCTGGTGAAATTCCTTCCACCGGGTTTTGTGGTATATATTTGTGGTATTTACTTGATCATTCCAGCTTACGGCAATTAGAGCCGCGGTGGAAGACGACGAATAATAAAAGAATAGGGTTCTACCCCTTCAGGGTTTGAACCCTAATAATAATGTATATTTTATTTTTTATTCCACTCATCCAATTCTTAATCCTTTCCAATAGCTTATCATATTTAATTAGATTTAGCTTTTAAAGTTTACAAGTAACTGTAATCACCTTTTGTTGGCTGAGAGGGCAAAAACTGTTCTGAGTGGCAGCATAATGATGGTTAGCAGCCTGTAGCAACAACTTGAAAATGAGGTGAACAGCATATGATATGAAATGTTGATTAAATGCATCTGACACTTTGAAATAACAGGTGTATCAGTGTGTAGCAAGAGTAGCACATCATCAGTGTAACAGCAGCATCGTCAGTCCTGTATTGATTAAAATAAAAGCACATCTGTTCTGATAGAGAAGCGTGATGAGGCGACAGAATAAAGCGTTTGAAACACATTCTGTGTAGACAGGGTGTTGCTTCGAACTGGAATCTGGCACTAGTCAGTCATAGACTCTGACCTAAAGAGACCTCATGTCTACAGCTGGACAAGCTAATACATTCCTTCATCAAAGAACATCTTTAAAAAACTGCAACTTCTGCTGCCAGAGCTTGCCAAAAACAAAGAAAGTAGAACACATCATATATTACAGACCAGCTATAACAGCCAGTCCTCTTAGATCCTCCAAATTTGCTTGCTGTACAAAGAATGAGTGAGAAGATTGGTGAAGCTTAATTCACTAACTATAAGCCGCGCTTACCAGAGGATCCAAGATGTGCCTTAAATCTGAAAGCAGGCTTAAAACTTTTACATTTTTGGCTCCTTTTTAATGTTGTGTTTTCTTTATTTTAGTATATTTCTTAGTTACTATTAATGAGTGTAATTCACACCCTGAAATCTGTTAATGAGCTATAGGCAGTTTTGCACATGTTACATTGCATTACTATCTCAGTAAAGTGTACTTATCTTGATTAATGAACAATGTGAGACATTCTTGTCTATTTGCATATGAGAAACCTTGGCATCAAGCTGGATATCAAAGTCAAAATTACTACTGGGATGTTGACATGAATGCTATTTATAAATCATAGTTAGGTGAATAAGGTAACTCTAATATGACGATAATATGTCTATTCTCTCTCCTTCACCTCCCCTCCCTTTTTTCTTCAGCAGATCACAATATCTCCAGTTCATCCATGTTTAAACTTGTCGAGCAGGTGAGATTTTAAAATCAGGTTTAATTGCACGCTGCACATTACTACCCTTCTCACCTTGCGTTCCTCTGTCATACACCTGTCATCCACACACACATGCATGAGCATTTTTGGATAACACACACACACACACACACACACACACACACACACACACACACACACACACACACACACACACACTCTGTCTGACAGGTGACGTTTTAATCAGGTTTGGTTTGTATGGAGAGTGTGTTGTTATCGAGCTACCAGTCAGGCTCTCCTGCTTCACCCACACACACACATACACACACCACAACCACTTCTCCCGTCAGACTAACACAGGATCAAACAGCTACTGTAAGACAGATATAGGAAGAAAGCACGAAATCCTGTGTGCTTGTTTTTGTAGTTGTATATGCAGGTGTAGGTCAATATCAGGATCTCTAAAAAACTGGCGCAAGTCTCAAAACAGTATCAGAAAAAAAGAAGTATACTGCTGGCTAAAAACATTTACATCCATTCCTGTAAAAAAAAAAAAAAAAAAAGCCCTTTAATGGAAAATTACATAATCTCCCAACAAAAGCTATATTAAGTCTCTCAGTAAGGGAGGGGATGGCCGTCAATCATAAATGCATCTCACATAACAACAGAGTCACACTCCTGCTGTGTAGCTAGCTATTCAGAACACCCTCATTAACATACTATTTTACCCCTCCACTGCTGTCAGTCCATGCTGGCCTCTCACACATCACTATGTCGTGCATCATTATCTGACTGAACTTTGACCTCCTGACCTACGCTTGGCCCCAAGGCTCCAGAGCACAACTGTGTGCAGTACGTGTTTATTTGTGTGTTTGCGAGTGTTTTTGGCTCAATATACATATGTGGGCAGTGTATGTGGGGGATAATCAGCTTACATTAGAGCAGATAGTGGATTGGCTCACCAGTCTACCATACACATAACAACATACGGACAACCTGAAACCCAACTATATAGCCATATGAGCATGCTGGGCACACGCGCACACGCACACACATAAACACACACATAAACACACACACACACACACACACACACACACACACACACACACACACACACACACACACACACACACACACACACACACACACACACACACACACACACACACACACACACACACACACACACACACACAGCAAAAATGAAAGCAAAATATCCACTATGAACCAATCCATACTGAATGTTCAAGCCTGGCTTTGACATTTCTGTGTTGTTGCACTTGCTTGATGTTTGGCTGCGTTAGCAAAGTTGTCGACTCGCTAGTTTCTTATCATAAGTAATGTATTCATAACAAATGTACGTGTACAGCTGTCCATAATTACGACAGCAGTGTAGAAGTAAATCGCAATCTGAAACTGTCGGAGCGCCAAATCGCAAAACAAATCCTATTTTCTATCCTAAATATAAGCAATGTTTTCAATTCTCTGCTAAAATGAGGAGGATGTTTGTTAAACACTGTGTTCACAAACACACTATTTCCTCCCATATTAAGTCAGACCCTGCTTACTACAGTGTGCATGAGTTTGTTGTTGAGCAAAACAATTCCAGCAAACAAACCTAATATTTGTTTCACAGAAATCGAATTAAACTCAATTTGGTAGACGTTTTACCGAGCCTCATACGGTATATCTATTTTCCCTTTTCAAGGTAATGTATGGGATGATGGAGGCGTTGAAGATGACAGTGGAATGTATAATTATACAGCAGGGTCTGTGTCAGAGATTCACATACACACACACCAGCAAGTGGGATACATGTCTGATTTGTGTGAGTGTGTGTTTGTGTGTTTTTGTGTTAACAGCGTGACTCACAGGATAATTGACCACATGAAGCCTGGCATTAGAGATCATTTCACACCAGGGACGGGAAGCACAGACAAACACATACAAACCTCACCTCTCTTCCAGCTGTTGGAAGTATTTTCTCAGCTCGTCTAAATCTTTATTGGCCTTTTGAAGTGCGTCACTCAGAACTTTCTCTCCCTCCTCGGTCATCCTGCGCAGCTCTTCTCGCTGCTTCCTCAGTGTCTCCGCCTCCAAGTCTCCCAGCTCTCTTCTAAGTTGTCTCTCTTTTTCTTCACTGATTTTCTGATACCCCTCTTTCATCTCTTGCCTCTGCTTCTCATGCTTTTGTTCAAACTCCTCTCTCAGAGCTCTCACTGTGTCTTTGTTCCTCTCTTCTAGCTCTTCTCTTATGCGTTTCTCTTCCTCCTCTGTCTGTCTCTGTGCCTCCAGGTGAAATGCCCTCTCCCACTCCAGCCTGCCCAGCTCCAGTGCCTCTCGCTGGGCCTTCTCTCTCTGGGTGGTCTCTCGCAGTTCCTGGAGCTCTTCCTCCAACTGAGCCAGTCGAGTGCGGAGCTGATGGAACTCGTGGAAAATGAGGTAGCTCACACCGCAGTAGCGACACATCGTCTCACTGCGCTCCATCTAAGGGGAAAATAAACACAATTTGTTGGAAATGATAATAATAATATTAATTTAGAAGTACAACTATTTACAAAACATCTGAAATTTAAAGCCCCTGAAAACTTGGCTTCAAACCACATACTTTGATATTATTTATTAAGAGTTTAACACTCAAAAACAGTGACTGTGTGGGTTGATCAGATTTGATTAAGCATAAGCAAACAACCTCATCAGATTCTGATGCAAATGTTGCTAAATTTAGATTTTTTTTTTCACCTTTTTTCAATTGATCGCTGCTCACTTTACTCTTCATTTCTCATAGTTGATTGAGAAAAAAGGTTTTCTGGACCTTTAAAACAAATGGCTGGCCAAAATAAGAAAGAACACAACTCATTTTTAAAAAGGCGAAGCCTATCACTGGTGCTATTTTCTTTAATACTATGGGAATAATCAAGTTGGTACAGTTGGCTCGCTGATTAATCAAAATGGATATGAGACTGACAAGGTTTTCTTTGTTGAAGTTTGAGGCAAGTTTATTGTAAGTGTATTGCACTTTATTTATATACGGTTTTGTGGAGAAAAAAAAATGTCCAGCCCTTGTCACATGACCAATTAACGTTTCCATGATGACGATCCAAATTATTGCCTTAAGAGCCCATATCAATTTTGTATTGTATTTGGATACACAATTTGTTGAAAACGAAAACAAGTGAAATGAATAATGAATATATATCTTGGAGGAGGATGAGTGTAGAAATAGCATTCACTTTTGAATGGTTTATTGTATGGGGCCTTTACAAATGAAGTATCAGAGCTGTCTATGAAGACATTTAGGTCTGAAAACTACCGGTCTCATCACAATCATGCGCTGGTGTCAAAAACATCTTTTTATCTCTCAGCAGTTCAAAGCAGAGGATCACAGATACTCTAATACCTCTTTCAGATATTGTTTTTACTGCTGTCTGTTGGAAAAACAAACATCTCCCAAAATGATCTTTCTTTCTCTGTGCGTGTCAGTGTGTTCTCTCCAAGCTGTTCACTTCTTTCAGGCTTTATGAAAGATAAGATCACATCCCTGAGCTTTCATGTTTATGATATGTGGCAGAGAGGCAGCTGATATTTGGATGACATGCTGACAGCTCCTATGTTAGAAAGCTGACATGATGACTGCGACATGATGTACACAAGGTGAAAAACACGTGCAAACAAAGCTGACATTCTTGGGAAGACAACGGGAAACAGAACAGATCATTTAATTACTGCTGTTAAAGGCACAGAAATGCCATGTCCATTTGCCATCCACTTGTTTTGAGTGTGACCAAAATATCTCAAAAACTAATGACAGGGATAAGGATAAGAAACCTATTGATTTAGATTCTGCTATGGCCTTCTCTCCAGTGCCACATTCAGACCAGACATGCATGCTTCAAAAATTAACTAACTAATTTGTTATGTTGACCCTATGACCTTTCCCCTTTGCCCCCAGACCCACAGCACCATAAGACTGATGGTAGTGATGGTTTTTGTTGAGTGTTTGATAGCACTTTTCCTCATGTCATCCTTTTAAGAGGATAAGAGAGGAAAGCAGAAAGAATGAGAAACAGCTAAAACTCAAAGGGTCAAGACAGGGTCAAACCTATGGTGTTTACAGTTTCATGATAATTCAAATAGTCTCAGATACTGCAAATTGCATTAGCTTTCTATTCAAATGTTAAAATACTAATGCAATGAAATGCAAATTAGTTTGACTTGCATCAACAGGGTGAAAGAGAACCCTTTATGTAGCAAATGCAAATATAAGACTATTTTGTGATGATACATTAATACAATAATAGCTGAAGACATCTATACTTAGATGACTTGTTAAGAAGTTCCATTGTCTTGTCCATAGATATAAATATGTAGATACCGCCTACGGCTTGTGAGATGCTTCTGTGCTGCTGCCATTTTGTGACGGACAGCTAACCCGCTTGACCATAAAGACTCAGAAAAAGACTTTTGTGCGACTTTTGTGCTGCTCTGGAATGTTCATGCGAAATAAATGCCAAACTAAGTAAAAGGTGTTTTACAAAACTTTATCGTTATGAACGTGTTGAATTTAATATCACAAGACGTAATGTTAATCCTCTTTCTAAACTAACAAAGATAAGTTACTGTCCTCATACTGAATTAAGCTAATGCTAGTTTGTGTCAGGTGATGCATTTTTTATTTAAGTAATTAGTAATATCACAGTAAGATGCTAAAAATTATGTTTGTCATGTGTGTGTTATTGAAGCGGCAGCTCCGTGGCTGAACTACAGTTCCTCAAGTGGCCACTTGAGGTGAGTCAATCTCCATAGACCCCCATGTTAAAAACATTTTTTTTTATAACTCAACTGATTATATTAAGGCTTAAAGCTACGTACTGTTACTATCTACACAACATGAGGTATTTTGGTATCCTGTATCACAAATGCATGTCTGGCATTCGTAGCAAAGTAAAATGCTTGAAAATCAGTTATAAATTCAGAGAGAAATTATGATTTTAATTGTGGATATACCTCCTGCCTAGATAGACATACATGCATTAGGAGGCGCGACATGTCGTCCCAAAATTGCGGCCGCGTCGACGTATCGCTCCAATTAACCAGACTGATCTCAATAAGTGCCATATGTATGACACACTAATTCGTATGCCATTTTGGCGTGTTATCAAGATGCATAATCGCTTTTTAGCGTGTTTATCAACGCCGTTTGGCCTCCACTGACTTACATTACCTTGCGATTGCGTGTCAATTTACGCCAAGATCTCCTGAGAAAAGAACTTTTACACGTTTTTTAAACTTATGTTTTTCAATGGGAAGCATGTTTCGTGATCACAGCACGATTCTCAATGAGAAGATGACGTAGCATTAAGAGCGACTACGGTAGTGAGTAGTATGAAAGCCCCGAAAATCCGCATATGGAGGCTGGTTGGGGTGGTGGATGGGTCAAACAACACAGGACTGTAACTCAGGAGACCGGGGATCGTGTCCCGCGTGTCACGTTTCCTAAACCCAACCATCGCTTTCTTCTTTTCCTAAACCCAACCGTGCCGTTGTTGTCCCGTTATTTTTTTCCTAAACCCAACCGTCCCGTTCTTCTTTTCCTAAACCCAACCTGTCTGCTGTATACGGCGTAGACATACACGCAGATAGCTCAAAATAAGTACAGATAACTTCGCGTAAACATACACGTCACTTTCTAAAGCCAAGTGGCGTGTATGTTTACGTGCAGTCATGATGTCACGTTGAATTAACAGCAGCGGCCAATGCGGTATCTAGATCTTGATTGTCTTGAATGTCTTTTCTCTTTCTCCCTCTGTCTCTCTTGTTTCCTTCTTCTTTATGGTAAGAGAGAAGTCAAATTGAATGACAGGGTGGTAGACGAGACAGGCAGACAAAACATGCAGCAACACTTGAAAGTGCTTTTGATGTGACTTATGATTAATAGGTGACGCATTTAAGAAGATAGAGCTTCTCTCTCAGATTCTCCATTGGCCACATCTAACTTTTTCTCTCTGTTCCCATCACAGGGCCTTCTTGTCTATCCATATCAGGTAAAGGTGCAGATTATGTCTGCCTCATGTCTTCAGGACAGCAGGCATCTGTCTTCTAGTTGTCATGACAGACAGAAAGACAGCCAGAGTAAACACTTTAGAGCAATTCACACAGTAAATGCTGAGGTAAAAGAGGAGAAGGCTGCACACTTAGATCTGATGCAAGCAAACAATAACAAGACTAAGGGTCTACAGCATTGCTAGAAATAATGTTCATTCTTTGTCTTGGAACCATGGGTGTAATGGCATACATCTAATTGTTGAGATATTCCAGTCTGGACCAAAGTGGCGGGCCGAACGTCAGACTGACCAACATTGCCACCCCTAAAAATTACAAGCGTACGTACGTCTATAGATGTTAAAGGTCCCATGACATGGTGCTCTTTGGATGCTTTTATATAGACCTTAGTGGTCCCCTAATACTATATCTGAAGTCTCTTTCCCGAAATTCAGCCTTGGTGCAGAATTACAGCCACTAGAGCCAGTCCCACAATGAGCTTTCCTTAGGATGTGCCATTTTTGTGTCTCTAGCTATTGAGGAGGAGAGAGGGTGGGGCAAGGTGGAGGGTGGGGGTGTGGCCTTGACCAACTGCCACTTTTCTCGTTTGAAAGCCATGATGTCTCTCTCTCATGGGTTGGCCAAATTCTCTGGGCGGGCAAAGCAGAGAAAGGGGAGGTAACCTTGCTCCTTATGACCTCATAACAAGCAAGATTCCAGAACGGCTCATCTGAGCTTTCATTTTCTCAAAGGCAGAGCAGGATACCCAGGGCTCGGTTTACACCTATCACCATTTTAAGCCAATTGGGGACCATAGGCAGGCTGGGGGAACGCATATTAATGTTAAAAAACCTCATAAAGTGAAATTTTCATGCCATGGGACCTTTAATAAAGACCGATGTTTGATACAAGGATCCAACATCTTAAAGACCCAAATAGAGCACATCTGTCACGCATGTAGACATGGTAAATGCACTCCAAAATATTTGTTCCCAAAAAGTGCTGTACATGAGAAACCCAGAAACCGTACATTAGCAACAACATATCACTAGTCCACAAACTCAATGACAATCACCAGGGAAGTAATGGACAAGAAAATAAATTAAAAAAAATACTAAGTGTGTGAGTGGGGTTGAATGTTATCCAAAAATGCTTATGCATGTAAATTTGTGTGTGATGTAGTCATGAAGACAGACAAGGGGGCAATACAAAATGTTAAAGTGACCCGAGGGCTGAATCGTGCCTTAGCTATGGCTTGACACACAGAGGCAGATGAAAGGCACAGACAGAAATACACACCCAAATACGCACAGACTGACAAACAGATATACACATTAAAACCCACACTGATACAAGCACAAACATGTACGCAGGTACAAATAAAGGCACAGGCATAGACAGACGCATACAAAGGCAAATGTACTCATTTAAGCATCATGAGCCAGATAGGAAACTCACCCTCTCAACACACAATGGCACACACACACACATACACACACCCTGAGGGCAGAATGGCTGTGGCACCAGCAGGCTGTGTGCTCCCGTGACTGAGTTTGGCCCCTCAGGGAGACCCATTGCCCTGGGCACTGACACGTTCACTTAGCACTCAAACCACAAAACTAACCCCTCCACAAGCTCTCTCACAAACACACACGCACAGACAACTACTACCTAAGAGGAGGAGGAGAGAGACAAGGGTGGTTTGAATGAAACAAGGAAGTGATAGAAAAAGAGTGAAAGAATGAGGGAGGAGGAGGAGAAATGTTGCGTTGTCTTTTAAATGTTTCATGCCAGCAGCCAATGGATGCTTCTCTTCTACACACAAAACATCTTTGTCCTCTAGTGCACACATCACTTCTATAGCTCCTCTTGTGTGTCTCTTACAGTATCTCTCTTTCATTCGGTTTCTTGATTGACTCCACTAGCATGCTAGACCGTTGCCAAAAGCGGTTTAAAACGTAAAATTTCAAGACACATACAGCTCTTATACCCGGTTTAATTCATCTGGTTATGATTATTCTAATAGAGAGTTAATAAATATCTATTACAAAAGAGTTTATTAAAAAGTCAACATGCTATTTGTAACTAGGCAAAACATGCATAATGCCTCAGGGTACATCAATGATGTAGTAGTCACAATCTTATTAACCAGAGCGCCAACACTGAATCATCCACCTCTTACTGTAACAGAGGGTCCTATTTTAACGATCTAAGCGCACAGCGTGAAGCACCTGGCGCAGGTGCGTTTAGGGCTTGTAAAAATTCACTTTTGCTAGTTTAACGGCGGAAGAAAGGGTCCGTGCGCCAGGCACATGGTTCAAAAGGGTTGTAGTTAGTATCTCAATTAATAATAATAGGTGTGTTTTGGGCGTAACATGCAATAAACCAATCAGAGTGTCAAGGTACAAACGCTGCGCTTTTTTTAAAGGAATGGGAATGGGAGATCCACCCCACTCCCCCCCGTTTCCCCCCCTGGCAAGACATAGGGTGAACCCCTTTTTAAAAAAAAAAAAAAAAAAAAATTTTTTTTTTTTTTTTTTTTTTTTTTTTTTTTTTTTTTTTTTTTTTTTTTTTTTTTTTTTTTTTTTTTTTTTTTTTTTTTTTTTTTTTTTTTTTTTTGTTCTGTGAATGTGTGTATTAAGAGACTTGGACCCCCAACAATCGATGTTATAACCAGAATGCCTCAATCTCCATCATTATAATTAATCATTAAAGAAGGGGACATTTAGGATGGAAACATTTAGGGTGGAGTGGTGCGGAGGGTGCAGGTGGGGCGACAGGGTGGGGGCATGCTGTGGATGGATGGTGTCTTGCCAGGAGGAGAAACATAATTAATTTACGTGATGCCTTTTTCAACTCCCTGACTGTCTGCGTGTGTGTCAGTGTGCAAATGTCTGCGCTCATTGTCTCATGTACCGAGGGCTGAGATGGGCCACTATGCAGAAAAGACACATAAAAAGATCTAATTTTTCCCCAACTTCTCTGCTGCTACTTTCACGCCACCTGTAAGATTATCTACAATTGACGTGTTCTTCGATTTCTGAGGACGAAGGAGAGGCTAGGGTCGAATTTGAAAGATTAAGCAAGATGGTTTAATAAAACAACATGAAAAACGACAGTCAACAGAAAACACAAATATTACACTGCAGCTGACAGCGGACTGCTCTCATGCTTCTCTTGTGGAGTCACAGAAGAACAGTCCTGAATCATTCTTAAGATCACCCATTTATTCCCTATGGAATTGTGGGTGTTTCCTTGACTGAAAAGTCTCTCAGGTTAAGGACACACCTTAACTCCAGGTCACAGACAAAGGTCAATTATCATGGTAGTGCTGAGTCTACTCAAGTTTACAGAGTTTGCATTTCCTTTATTCTAACCCAGACTAGAACACCAGGAGGGTGGAGACTGAAGGAAGCAGAAGGTTATTTCATGCTGTGTGGCAAAAGGTTTCTCTTAGTTGGGTTTAACCTAATCAATTTAACCAAAGACAGGAAGAGAGGGGGAGAGAAAATCTCTGTCTTTACCTTTTGTTTACAGAGACAAAAGGTGGTGATTGTGATAATTAGGTCAGTCTGAACCTATTCTTTTCAGTCAAATAGTTTTCATTCCTATTTTCCTAACCTGACTGCAGCATACAATTTATTATTTAAAACATAATACATAAGCATAGTTTTATCTTTTTACAACCTAACACACCTCTCCGGTCCTCCTTCATCTTTTACTAATCTTCCATCTCCTCCTGGCATCCTTTTTTTCC
The DNA here is from genome assembly GCF_010015445.1 of Perca fluviatilis. Lineage (NCBI taxonomy): Eukaryota > Metazoa > Chordata > Actinopteri > Perciformes > Percidae > Perca > Perca fluviatilis. The sequence continues at coordinate 24,081,097 of NC_053113.1, read as the reverse complement.
ACTTTGTCCTTTTCTCCTTCCTTTTTCTCCCTGTCCTCCTTATCTCCCTGCTCCTCCCCCCCCGTCCACCTCCGTCTCCTCAGCTACAGCTGCCCTGACCCATCTGGCCCATCAAAACACCAGAGGTGGGTCTCTGTCACGAACACAGACCTTTTTCATATTACACACACACATACACGCAGGCACCAGACACACACTCACATGTATGTTTATACACACACCCAAATATGCATTCCATGACCAAAAACTGATGCAGCCACTTACACACACGAGCATGCACTGTGCACACACACACCGAAAACACGCAGTTTCCACATAAAAAATTAATTAAAAATGAACCCAATGGGAAACATAACATGTTTGTGGTATGTTATGAAGTGCAGGCATTTTTAGAGAAGCTAGAAGAGCTATTATGAGCATAGTACTTTGTTTCTTGACAACAAAAGCAGGTACTTAAAGGTACAAAAAAAAAGACTACGATTGAGATTTGTTCTTTTACCAGATTAAATGTTCTCACTTTTCATCATCAAGCAGCTCCTCTACCTTTTTGCTTTTGTGTTACTACTGACCCATTTGCAAAGCCTACTTTTCCAGTGTTTCTTTGTGTATTTCTAAATGCCATTAAACATATCTCTGGCTTCTGCAGTGCAATTGCTTGGTACTTAACAACCAACAGATCAGTCAATATATCAGCCTAGCCACAACCTCACAACAACAAAAGGTCAAGGCTTTTGATGAAGGAGAGACATTATGCAGGCTATACAACACAGGCAGAAACATGTAGTGTGTAGACTGTTACAGACAGTAGTAGTAGCTAAAGCTTTAATATTGTCTAATCTTGATTATTGTTCAGTGGTATGTTCTAATGCAACTCAAGAAAAAATTGCAAATGGTTCAAAATAGAGCCGCACGTATAGCGCTTAGGTGTGGATATCGGACAAAGTTGTTACAATGCATAAATGTTTAGGTTGGTTATTTGTAAGAAATAGATTATTTTATTTATTATGTTTTTTTTAGGAATATTCTTGTTACAAAGAAACCATCTATTTTGTATAATAAATTACCTTTCAGTTTAGATATACACGACTATGCGACTAGACATGCCTTTACTTTACCAAAAGCAAAGACTAATACGGTTAAACGTATGGTCATGTATAGAGCAATGAAAGAATGGAATGTGTTACCTGAACAAATAACACAAGAAAGCAGTAAAAGGAGATTTAAAAGTTTAGTTAAAACATATCTATTGTTTAAAAAAGTTGAGTAGACAAAGAAACAACATTGGTTGAGGTTTAACAAAATATATGTATGTTTGTGCAATTGTGAGATGTGTCCAGAGAGGATAAAAGCCATGTTATAGTACGATAGTATGTGGATATACAAAAAAAAAAAAAAGGTTGTTCAACCTAAAAGTAAGGAATGCTCGATAACTGCACTGGTGGAGCTATGTGTCTGTCCTTGTCTTATGTGTGTGTATTTTGTCAAGAAATTATAGTGAATGTTTAGTTTTCGTTTTAAATTTTTATTTTTATTTTTCATTTGTTTATGATGTTATGTGTATGTATTATTGCATTGTCACAGTTACAAGTGAGTTGTAAGGACCTCAGGAAGAATAGCACCTGCAATGCAGGAGCTAATGAGGATCCTAAATAAACAAACAAACAGACAGCAGGCCCCAACATATCTTCACAATCAGACAGACTAAACAATTTGTTTTCTAATCCTCAGTATTTGAAAACCCTAAATACCCTTGTGTGATTCTGGAAAGCAGAGAGGCAAGAAAAACTACAACCCACGCTCACAAACGCAGTCACTGAAATACTATTTTGCGGCACAATTCAGCGCCCAGTGAATTCTGTTGAAAGATGCTGTAACGTATGGAAGGGTACAAGGCACTTAGGTGTTTTGGGTGCCTGGAGGATTAGAGGCATTAGGATTAGGTTAAATCAAGTGATGTGATCATGGGGAGTGGATAGAGGGAAAAAAACAAAGGCAGGAGTGCTGCCTCACATCATACCTGGATCCTCTTAAACTTTTAATTTCAAATTATTTCTCTCTTCCTCTTTCAATCTAACAAATGTGTGCCCATTTCCATCTGCTTAGCTGGCAGTTCATACCGCTTCTCTCTCTGTCTGTCTATCTATCGTGTCTGTGAAATCACAGACACGATAGATCACGCAAGCATTTAAGAAGGGATTAAGCAGTTGAGGGACCTATCCTTGTTTTTTCCCCCTTCTAAACTATTTTCTTTTTTGGACTGTGACAGTGCGTGAGAGCTTGTGGAGTGTGTGTGTGTGTGTCCCACTGAAAACATTGTCCAGCTGTGCGTGTCAAAACGAGAATGTTTTTGTGAGCTTTTGTCAGTTTGTGTGCGCGCTTTTATTTTTGCTTTTTTGTGTGTTGACGGTGTGTGCGTTAAAATGCCTGTGTGCTCGTGTTCGTGATCGAGACTGCGCTTCGTGACTGGCTTTGTTGATTTTTGCGACGATAAAGACCCCCTGTGGTGCTCAGTGTAGCGAGAGCCAACACTGAGATTCCACTCATCTGGACCCCTTGGTGACCCCATGACAAGTGCATGTTTATGAGCGAGTGCATGAGTGTAGATGTGTGTGTGAATATTTTGAGTACGTTTAAGTTCCTTGACCACGGCACAGTGTGTGTGTCTTTGTGAATTAATGTGTTTCTATGTCTGTTTATCTGGGTGTGTATGTGTGTGTGTGTGTGTATCTGGGTGTGAAAAAGGAAGGGGTGGAAGCGGTCACAGGGGATAGAGGGAAGTGCAAAGGGGGAGGGGGTGTACAGAGGCGTGCGAGTAGCGAGAGGAGTGAAGGGAGGGGGCAGACAGATCAGGGGCATACTGTACTGTAGAGTGGAGGAATCAAAGTGTGTGACATGGCCAGTCTCTAGGGTTGCTGTATCTGTATGGAAGAGTAGCACATAGGAATCCCAAGTCAATCACACACACATGAAATATGTGTGTGTGAGTGATGATGTGTGTGTGTGTGTGTGTGTGTGTGTGTGTGTGTGTGTGTGTGTGTGTGTGTGTGTGTGTGTGTGTGTGTGTGTGTGTGTGTGTGTGTGTGTGTGTGCAGGGAGCAGAGGTTGAAATGATCAGTAACAGTCAGAGAAACACAAAATCAAGAGGAAGTCAGCAGAGCAGACAAGGTGCAGGAAGAATGGGTTTGAACCATGTGTCACAGGGGAGATTGAGCCATGGGGGTAGTAATAAACATTTGGGACTACAATAAAGTGAGGGTTTATACCCCCCGTATAATCCAGGGTTGCATGTTTGTCGGCTGACTGGCTGTCCTCCCGTCTTCCCGTCCCGTTATATTATCCTCTCTTTTCTCGCCTTCCCTTCCTTGTCTGCCTGGCCGCCTACCTCACTTGCTCCTTTGCGTGGAAGCATGGAAAGGGCAGTGGCAGGGAAAGAATCACCTATGGCTGCCTCGACCGGCACTTGGCCACGCATCAATTCACATCCAAACACAGGGCGAGGCATAGCACAGCACGGCACGGCTCGGCACGGCACGGCACGGTACAGACCACACAACAACAAACAGCTAGCCTGAGGAACAGCAGGCAGAAGACTGGCTGTGTACATTTAGTTCCGTGTGTTAGCGGGTTTGGCCATGTGGGAGTCAACCAATCAGCCTACTTGTCTTAATTTATTTTCTTAAAGTTAGCTATGCTCATCTCCAGAACTGACTGGCGACTATGGCCAGGTAGCTTTTTACAGTCAATATCAGGGGCGCTGAAAATTGAGGCATAATTTACCACCAAGAGAAACACAGAAAATATAGCAGTATTAGTTATTTATGTGCATATACTTGATGGACCTGTGTGGGCATGCAAATTGAGAAACAGTGCTGTAGTCAAGAGTAGGCTGTGTAGTATAGGATTCTGTGGAGCCTTGAAAGTTGCATCTGACTGAGTAACACACCTGCTTGAATTTTATTCTCCTGCAGACAAAAAGTCATATCACAGTTGCATAGCTAACTGAACCAATTGACAAAACTAACATAAGCTTGCTAATGTATGACCTGTTTAGATGGAAGCGTAAAAATGGTAATATGGAATATGGTCAATATATCGGACCTGACACTTAGTCTAAATGCAATGTAAACTGGGATTATTTTCAATTATATTTCACTAAAATAACACAAGATGACTTAAATCACAAAACGCTATGCCAATAACTTTAGACTAAATAACTAATAGCACTGGTTAGGGTAGCATAATCTAATATTCCCCACTCATTCTAAACTGCATGAATACTACGAGCTCTAAAAACACATATATTTTTGTTTACATAAAAAAAAAACAAAGTCATACCTGCATTTACAAAGAATTTTCAGTTGGGTTTAACTGACCCTTTAAACTGTTAATTTTTGGCCTGTATGTTAAGAGCTTCTGATATTACAATAACTTCCTGTTTACAGTGTTAAATGTTTTTAATTCAACGGCGCAATCGATGCTTTCTGGCAATCAATTTACACATTACTAAAGGCATTATGTTTTAATGGTGCAACCCGATTTGTTAAATCACTAGTTTAAAACTAGTTAGAGGTTACTCCTGCTGCACTATATGCTCCCCAACTGGGTATAAAATACAGTAGCTCTTCAACGTATGAATAACAATATAGAAGCTAGTTTTGTACCATTTTAACCTGTTTACTTTATAGACACTGTATTATAATTTAATGACTCTCTCGCTTTCTCAAGGCCCAGGTTTTAAACACAGACTCAGTGCAGACAGACATGTAAGAGGTGAAGCCAGGACAGCAGGGCAGCCAGTGAAAAAAAATAAGCCAAAGAGAGAAGGAGGAGTATAGTCTGTTACATTAATCAGAGTTAGCAGACAACACATGTGCTTCCGTTAGCCCCACTAGACCACGCATCACAACACACGGCTAGGCACGACATGGCACGGCACACTAAGCCAGGAGAGGCCAGAGGAGGTAACACTGGCTGAAATGTGTGTGCGTGTCTGCCTGCCTGTCTACCTGGGTGTGTTCTATTTTTCGCTGTGGTCCAGTCTGTCAATGAACCCATACCTTCTTAACGTTTATCCTTTTTTGTTCTTAATTTGCAGCTTAAACCAGGTGCAATGACATTCTGTCTGACTAGACGACAGTAGAGCGAAGCAAAACGCAACCTCATTTAACCCTCTTAAGCAAGAGAAAACAAGTGCCGTCGCCTGCAGTGTTAAACTCTGTGCTGGAGTGCATTATGCAAAGAAGTTTCAGACACTTATGAATGAGTAAAACAGAGAAGATCTAATTCAGTTTGATTGTACAAATAACTCAAGCTTTACGTCACATAAGGCCACCTTTTGAGCAAGGCAAAATGTTAATTTAATGTTCACAAGAAAATGTCCTGTCCTCTTGCACGGTTAGGTATGATCAGTCTGTAAGTGAGGTTTTATCTTTCTGTTGTACCCACTTTCACTCAAATTCTACCTCAGTTATTGAGGTTTCCTTGAATGACTTTTAACAGCACCCACAAAGCATAGCAGAGACTAGCTGTATTCAGTTTTTAATATGCATAAGGTGTGAAAGCTGTAACCATGATAGTAAGAAATGATAGTAGTAAATGAAATGATAGTAAGAGTGGTACTGCTACAGATTCTCCAGTCTTCAAAAGTGGTATTTGCTGAAAACACAAAACATCTTTGTGAATGTCATGGATAATGGTCCATTGAGGCAACTACCAATGAGAAAAGTCTTCCTCTTTTGACAGGGAATTTCTGTCTGTATGTGAAATACGAATACTCGTATATACTCAGTCAGTGCAAAATACTGAGTCAATAAAAAACCCTTCCCCTTATCATTTAATGCTGTAGATACTTTTTTTCTGCTATCACCCTCAGTTGTAACCTGAGATATCTTCATAGAACATGACATTCACATGATGAGGGCAGTTGCACCACACAACAATTATGCAACAAACAATGACAATAACTGGGATTTTTGTGTTAGATTGGGATTGACTTTCTGAACACTTGATCAATGTGTATCTTAAAAAAAAAAATAAAAAAAAATAAAAACTGCCACAGTGGCTGGCATATGGCAATTACTTCATAAAAGCAACGGAGAGCTTGTAATGACCCTTGGATTATCATGCAATATTGTCACTTTGTATTTCCAGGCTCCAGACAAGACCCGTGACAATATTGCACAATAATCCCCCCGCTGTCTCTCAGTCATTACTGCAGATCAGCATTCACCTGATGAAACCTCCCCCTCTCGCTCTTAATCTCTCTCTCTCTCTCTCTCTCTCTCTCTTCCCCCAGATTTAAGAAAACAGACTGAAAAAGGGCAGGAAAGGTTGGGAAGACAAAGAAGAGAGAGGAGGAAGGGAGCAAGTCGGAGATACACTGATTAAACAAGACAAAACAGACAACACATGTGCTTCCATTATCCGTCTCTCCTGAGGTCCTATTGAGGAGAAGGATCAAGATGAAAAAGGGAGGAGTGTGTCTGGTTTGAAACTATCCATTATTCAAGGAAAGGAGAAATGAGGGAACGAGAGAGAAAGACAGCGAGACAGACAGAGAAAGAAAAGGAGATATGTGTAGCCTAATGTAGCTCATTGGGACGTGTGGCTTGTCTCTACTGTCCTCTTTTTCTCTTAAAGACTTTGCAATGCTCGCATTAAAAATGAATGGATGGAGGAAGGGAGAAGGAGAGCAAGAGAAGTTGAGAGCCCTCAGTTGGACAGTCAACAGTCAGAGGCACGGAAAGACACAACAGAGGCTAGCCAGGACTTTGATTTACACCTTTACATTAAAAAGGATAATCCGAGAGAGATGTTGAAGATGTTATTAGAATCAGAAGAAGCAGTCATCATGTAAGTGTCAGGTTTTTGTAAGAAGAAAAAGAAAGAGCTCTTCAGCGAACAAGTCAGGCTTGTCTGGTGATGAGAATGTTTCAGTGTTGTATCTTCAACAACTGATTCTCCTCTAAGGTGTTCTAAAAGAACTCCACTTGCTATACACTGCTGCCCTGACCTAAGATAAGCCTTTATTGATCCACTGAAGGGAAAATCAGGATGCACGAAAAGTGAGTAGAGAATGACTTTAGTTTAAGTTAAAGTATATTTGTATAGCACCATTGTAATACTAATGCAGCTAAAATCGCTTTACATGATAATACAACAGTACATCAGAGAGTAAGCAAATGTCTACACACACCCATACACACACACACACACACACACACACACACACACACACACACACACACACACACACACACACACACACGGTCATAGGTCATTGGTCCAACACATCGAAGATTTTAGAAACAAACACGAGTGACCACTCCACAGCGGACACAGACAGTGGCTCATTTTCACACATATTAGTCTGCACATACAGCCTTGTATTCTATTGTGGACATGAGCAGACGGTGAGATTTATGTCACTGACATTATGCATTGTCTGGCCCCTATAATAATTATTTTCACTTCATTCACCACACGTTGTTTGGTTCACACAATCTGCAAGTCAGCTTGAATCAAGTAGATTGTATTACGTTTGTTTGTTGTTGTTTTTTTCTCCTGTCTTTGAATGATAACACAAAGAGGCTCAGCAAGTAAAAAGATCTGACTGATGTAACAGCTTATAAACAACAGGAAATGTTTTAGAACCTAAAGTTTAAAGAAATAAACTTCAGGAGCTGATTAGAAGTTTGATTTTAGTTTGTGAGCTAAAAGAAGAAAGATATGCAGTCAGGTAAAGTGGTTGGATAAAGAGGTGCAGAGGCTTTTTACAGTGGACAAAACTCAAAACTTCCAAATTGTAACGAAGATAAATAAGACCTAGTCCCTATTGTACCTGTCCTATCAACATACAGAGGGCAGTGTGGGCAAAGCACGGATTGTGATCATAGCTGATCCCATCAGCAGGTCTGTATCTGTATACCAGTTATCCTACGTGTGGAACTGTGACTGTTACATTTATTATAGAAAAGTCAGATGGTAAGGTGTGTCTGCCTTCAGGGCAGGAAAATCAGTTCAACATTTAACTGATGTAAAAGTAAGGCTCCACTACAGGTGCTTCTCTATTTATTATCAAGTGTGCACACCAAATATGATACCACTGTCTTATCCACATTTATTGTTTAACTACAATCAAATGAAATAGGCTTTTTTTGTTGATAAAAACATTTTAACAAATCCATATCCTGTTGTTACACAAAGTACCCATATCCCCCAAAGCTTAGCCTAAGCATTTCAATAGCTTGTTTAAACACAGGAGGCGTTTCAGCTGCGTTTTCAATTGTGCATCAGTCGTCTCACGCACCTACACAGCTGTCTGTATACAAAGACAGCAAGAACTAGCGTTTCACTTGCACGTAACCACGACCAAAAGCTGTTTACAAGTCTATTTTCTGCTGCATTAGTGTTCAACTACAGTGATTAAGTGTCAGGCTATGAGGGTTGCCAAAATGTGTGCAACTTGCACTAAATACCGTGCCTGAACCATAGGGCCTGAACACATCCTGTGTAGACACAGATGAAGGGCTGGAGCTGCTGCTCTGCTAATATGTTGCTCTCCCTACAAAGACTATATGGACAATGACATTAACCTAAACTCTAAGACCAGCTAGTAAGTGTTCTCCCACTACCTTACAAAAATGCAGAAGCACACACACACACACACACATCCAGTGTCTCTGCTCTGTCAGCTGTCCATGTAGAGCTACATATACAGTACTGTACCGCATACAGAAAGTAAAAGAGAGAGAGTGAGACACTGTAGTGGGGATGGCAGCCTCAGGCTGAAACTCCCTATAATGTGAATGCACTTGCTAACAAAACTCTGCAACTCCTCAATTATTAAAGGGGCGCTATGCAGTTTTGGCCATTTCTTCGCTTTTTGCTCACAGGTTTCTCTATAGCGCTCCCCCTACAGCTTCGGAATAGATATTTGGCAGCTCCTATGTTTACTTGTGTCTGAGTCCTCGCTCGGTCAGTCTGCCGTTTCCTCTTTCTCTGTTCCTCCGACAATTCTTTCCTAGCTGTCTGCTTCTTTTTTGCCGGCTCAGCCATGACAACAGTGTGAAAAACTCCATCGCTACCTTGTTAGCCGCTTCCTGAATGGGCGTATGTGTGCAGTGCCGTGAAGCAATTCGTTACATCGCAAGACCTGATATCACGCAATACTACGCGTGAAAGTCATTGGTTTTTCTGCTCACAGGCGCTAGGGGGAAGCGAGACGACCACCATTCAACTCGAAAAAAGTCATATAACCATTCCAATGACTCCGAAGCTGTTCAATTAAGGTACATTTTAAAAAATGGCATACTTCCCCTTTAATGAAACTAGACTCAGACAGGTAGCGAATGCATGCCATGACGTGCAGTTTGAGTGTGTGTGTGAGTGAGTGTGTGTGTGTGTGAGAGAAAGAGAGAGAGAAAGAAGAAAGTGTCTTCATTTTTGGTCTCTCTGGTCTTATTCTCTTCATTATTGATTCTCTGACAAAAACAAAACAAATTATCACTTATCTCTCCTGCACACACACTAGGAAGCCCTCTGTGTTCTCTCTGCCTCCCTTGCTCTCCACTCACTCTCTAATTATCGCTGAAGTGAACGTCTTGTTCTGTTACATTGTGTTTAGGAGCTTTCCACAGATCACAACATTTGAGAAGTTGACAGGGAGTATTGTCCCTCTTGATTCTGTCTTACTCGGCTTGCTTTTCTTGCTTCTTCTCCCTGTCTCTTTCTCCCTGTACTTCCCTCTCTCTTGGAAGTGAACATCTTGTCCTGTTATACTGTGTGTTTGAGCTCCTCTCAGACTGTGACACTTGAGAAGTGAATAGGTAGTATCAGCGCCTTGTGGAGAACAAGAGGTGCTCAGCTGCTGTGTAAAAAGGTTGTGGTGTACTCTGCTCAGTGCTGCACTGAAAACAACTAATCCTTGAGCCCCGTTTAGACTAGAACACTGCTCCGAAAGGTTGACGTGTCACTTTGACAACTTGGGGGGAAAATCCTGCCAAGTAAGGAAGGGAAAAAGCATTGTTTTGAGTCTGCGTGGTGGCAATAGATAAGGCTTAAAGGAACACGCTGACTTATTGGGAATTTAGCTTATTCACCGTAACCCCCAGAGTTAGACAAGTCGATACATACCCTTCTCATCTCCGTGAGTGCTGTAACGCTGTCTGACGGCTCCATACCAACAGCACATATCCTAGGTGAATGGTTCCAGTAATCCTACTGCTTCCGAATATGAGTAAAATAAGCGCCAACATGTTCCTATTTACCTGTTATGATTTGTAGAGTCAGTGTGTGCAAAAACAACGTACATGAGACAGCCATCTTCTAACCGTAAACTATATTCTCAGGCGGAAGAATATAGTACTTGGGCGGAGTGATATGCTCGCAGCAAGCCTGTCTGATAATATAGTTCCCGGTTTGTTTACGGTTAGAAGATGGCTGTGTCTCATGTTACGTTGTTTTTTGTACACGCTGTGACTCTACAAATTACAACATGTAAATAGGAACATGTTGGCGTTATTTTGTCACTTTTGTCACAATTGGGAGTAGTAGGATTACTGGAACCATTCACCTGCAGGATCTGTGCTGGGCTAAGCTAATGCTGGAGCCGTCAGACAGCGTTACAGCACTCACGGAGATGAGAAGGGTATGTATCGACTTGTCTTACTCTGGGGGTTACGGTGAATAAGCTAAATTCCCAATAAGTCGGCGTGTTCCTTTAAAGGCATTCAGACCGACCACGGTTTGCGCTGCGCCTGTGGCTGGATTCAGCAAACATCTACAGCTCGACGCAGCGAAATGCCTTCGCGGCCCGGTGCAAGCCGTTGGAAACAATGGGTTTTAGAGCACAGCGGTGCCGTTGCTGCCATTAGTCTAAAAAGCCCTTTATGCTGCTTTTAGACCAACAATAGCACTGTGTCATTGTATTAGCGCAGCGGGGGTCCTGGTGCAGAGGGCTCCCACAAAAAAAATGCAGGATTGTCCAGCAACGCAAAGTCATCCAGCAGCGCACTGTGTTGGCCAATCAAATAAGTGCAAGCAAGTCAACACAGCCCACTGCATTTTTTTTTAATGCAGTGCTGTTTTTAGTCTGACCACCTGTTTGAAGAAGCAGGTTTGAGATGATTTTCAATTCAAAGACCATTAATGAAAGGGGGGGTGAAACGCTCTCTGGCCCCTGAGTAATAAGTGCTAATGTGCTCTTGAGAAAGACAAAGAACGGGGCTGAGGGGAAGTGTGACTGTATTCACATGACACAGGGTGAAATTGAAAAGCACCATGCATTCTCAGCATATTTACAAAAAAAAAAATGTAATACTGCATATTATTATTTTCAGTTCCATGGCAAAAACTGTTATGGTGGCAGAGAGTGGTCGGTTTAGCGCCTCAGAAATATAAAACAAAAAATTAAAGCCATTTCCTACTCTCCCATGAACCTTACCAAAATAACTAAGTCAGTAGGTGCTCTTATAAGAGCAGCGCAGATTGTTGGTATAGATAGACAGATTTTGTCCAAATTATCATTAAGTTAAGAGAAAATGCAGAACAATGGATGTCACTGTCACTGATCAAACATATCTATGTGAAACAAGAGTTACTAATCACCAGTACTATCTTAATGCTCTTTAGTAGTATCCCCCATGCACTGGACAGAAGACAGGGATACGTACGCCATGGACGGGCTGCCAGACCAGATGCTGCAACACAGATTCATACCCAACAGAAAATTGAGTTTTAAATCCACCCAACTTGCATCTTTTTAAAAAGGACATGAAAAGGAACCCCATGTTGGTAGTTGGTGGTGTCACACCCTGTCGTACATCACATCATTTACTTTACTTTACTGTCTTGTAATGTACGAGTAGGTGTTTTCATGCGTTTACCTGTAGCTGTATTTGAGCTGCATCCCCAAGTTTTTATATACACAATAAACATACTGTCGGCATGAAAGTTCAGCGCAAAGGTTTCTGTGCCCGAGTGTGTGGGTGGGAGCCAGGCATGGTGTTTGTGTGTAACCGCAGCGCTCTCCTTCTCAGCAGCCCACCATTAAACCTTGGTGCCAGCCCTCTCCCAGCACACCAGGATTAACAGCACTTAAATGGGCCTGTTAGTACACCACCTCCTCTTTGCCTCCCACGCCGGCTAGTGCACATGGTGCTGCCCACAGCTTTACGCTTGCAACGCACACTGCCTCTGTTGTTTTTTGTTCTCCACTCGCCCCCAGCCACCTAAGCCTCCTCCAATAAATGGTGCTGAAGTGTACACGGCGGGTCGCTAAGCCCAGAACATCCTCTATTTTATGGACCTATTGGAATCTAAGTGGATGACACAGGCAGGAAAAGAAGGAGGGGGAGGTAGATCCTGAGCCTGAACCAGATGGGCTACGATCAAAATGTCAGTCTCTCCCTTCCTCTCTCATTCTTTGCAATTGTCTCTCTTTCTCTCTTTCCTTTGCTATGTGTCTGGTTATCACATGCCCCTTGTGACAAATCATAAACAGAAGCTCTGAAACGGATGCGCACGCACGCACGTGCGCGCGCGCGCACACACACACACACACACACACACACACACACACACACACACACACACGGGAGAGATGGATACCCACCACAGAAATCAATGAATGAAATAGATTCCCATTTGAGATGGGAGAATGGACTGTGTGTGTGTGTGTGTGTGTGTGTGTGTGTGTGTGTGTGTGTGTGTGTGTGTGTGTGTGTGTGTGTGTGTGTGTGTGTGTGTGTGTGTGTGTGTGTGTGTCTCTCTGTGTTATGGATGAACCAAATCCAGATTTGTGGGGTTCGGCCAAATACTGAATCCACTGGTTAGGATTCTGCCGAATCCTAATACCGAATCCTACTCCCATCCTCAGCAAATTGAACATGTAGCTCGACTTGAATCGCCTTCTTTTGACTGAAAGTACTGCCAAACAACACTTTTTCTGTTCACGAGTTCCATTTTCACTTTCTCACAGCCACTGCATTGAACGGTCCACCTACGACGTAATCAACGGCGGCGTCATTACGTCGACCGGTAGTCGACAAGCGTGGGGTTCGGTTCGCTGGAAAACAATTCCGTCAAAAAGCCCAATATTCGGCCGAATCCTGGATTCTGTGAATCCCTAGTCTGTGTGTATTTGTGCACTGTGCATGCATAGATGTGATCGTAGACTTTCGGGGGAGGCTGGAGGGACTTTGTTTGTACATGGGCATGGAAAGGCCACCCTCACATAATACCAGGGGGTGTATTGTTCACAGCCATCTACTGACCTCCATGAGAAATTCCAGAAATTACTCGAGAGCAACAGACAGGGAAACCGAGGGAGACAGGAAGAGAGTGCAGAGCACAGAGAGATAGAGAGCAGCCTCATAGATCCATTCAGTAATCTTACCACTAGGCACTTGCTGCTCTATGTCATGCTATTTCCAATTTGTCCCAAAAGACAAATGTAACTGATAATGTACAGTAGCTAAAACATAATAAAAGGATATTCCAGTTTTTTGCAATTGTGGTCTGATTTTTGTAGCCATCGTTTAAATTGGTTAGGATAACATTGTACTCACAAAAATACTGAGAGGTGGGAACATACATTGCTACGGCAATGTTCGACAACACAAGAAACATGAAGTGGCCATATTTCAAGGCCATATGTCCTACCCCTAACCAACTCAAGCAAGAGCAGGTTGGATTGTCATTTTCAGGGTAGAAAATGACTAGTCTAGTTTTCCCAGCCTTTTGAAGAGCTACTGTAGAGAGTAAAGCAGCCAGCTGCTCTGTATGGAATATTCTGCAGTTCTAAGTTCGTATTGTAGGTGGAAATGACACCATGTTGACGGAGTTTCCCACCGGGAAAGATAATAAATCAACTAACTTTGCTAAGGATCAAGCAGTGGCGTAACGAGCCAACACCGGGCCCCTATGCAGGATTATCAAGGCGGCCCCCCTACTACAGCACGTGTTGATGGCGCAATGTCCACGAGTAGGCTACCACGAATAGGACAGGACAGGATCATGGAGACACAGCAAAGAAGAGATGAGATGACTGAGAAAATCAGGAGTAGCCTACGCGTACCACAACAACAACGAAAAACACTGGTGAATGCACCATAACACATGAAAAAACACACAAGGGCAGTCCCTCCAGGATTTCCCGGCCTTTTTTTGAGGTTGTTGCGGCCCAAAATGCCTGATTTCACGGGAGCTTTTGTAAAAAATTGCAATAAAAGTTGCAATGTCTTTTGTATGTTTGTTACAATGAAGTTGCAGAAAACAGTGAAAGTTGCAAAAAGAATTGCAATTTTATTTGTATAGTTCTTTAAAAATAAAAGGGAAACTTGTTTTGGGGAGAATAATAATTATTACTATTAATTATATATAATATAGTTGGTATAATATGAAAATGGCTGGTGGATTTAAGACAAAAAATAATAATTTATTGAATGAATCAAATATGAACATATATGTCACTGTCAGTGGCTTGTTGATCTTTACATTGTTAGTTAATTTCCTATCCTGGCCACACACACACACACACACACACACACACACACACACACACACACACACACACACACACACACACACACACACACACACACACACACACACACACACACACACATTCATACAGTTTGATAAAGTACTTATTGGACTTTAACTTATCATTGCACTTACAATAACGAGTGTAGCTGTCCTCAATTTAGGTCATTGTGTCGTCTCATCTGCGTTTTTTCCTGCATCCACCCTGTGTGTTTGTGTGTGTGCGTGAGCGCGTCAGTCGCGGGGGAAATGGAGCAGCAGCCCCGCCCTCTGCAGAGAGCCGACAGTATCGAAACAGCAGCCGCTTCAATGACTTTATAGTGAAAAAACGTTACAGCGTACATTGATGTTAAAATGTATACAGATTGGCAGGACGGTCTGAAAAGGTCTTTCGCTGTACGTTTTGTTGGTAAATGTGAGATGTTCGAGTCACACACGTCTCGTCTTCATAACAGAAAAAAGGAAATTAATTTGACCCGTTCTCACTCCCGCTTGGTCAGTGGCTGCACGTGGGACTGCTGGGACTGTCGCGAGTAATGAAAATGCGATAGGGGGCCCCGGCTGTCAATCAATATCTTCCAGTGATGCGGGCCCCTGATTGGTCCGGGCTCGTAAGCACCGCTTACCCTGCTTACAGATAGTTACGCGTCTGGGACCAAGGTAGAAAACTAGTTTTTTGGTTAGAATGGAGGTAAAACTACAGGTTACAACTATTGGCCAAAACATTTTCTTAATCTAATGACTTTGCTTTGTATGCACTGCAGAGTGTAATGTGAAAAATGATTCTGTGTCAGCTTGAAAATAAGTAATGAATTTCTGGAAAACATGGTCTTTGGAGATAATAATTTCTAACCCTTCCTTTGACAGAATACACTGCTATAAATGGTAGTAAAGACCTGTTCTTCCTGTTTAAAGCAAGAGATATGCCCTGCTAATTTATATTCATACCATATGGCATATCATATGGGAATATGTAACTGCCACCTGACATTGACAAGGATATAAAGCAACACACCATGATTGCCATGTTACTTCCTAAGTACGTTATCTTAAAACAGATGGAAGATTAGAAGAGGAGACATTGTCCCATTTCTTATTCAAATCATATGGATTCCTGCAGCATATGGAAAGAGAGAGAGAGAGAGAGAGAGAGAGAGAGAGTGTTGAAACACTCATCAAGATGTAACAAACATTCGTATTCCTGGGTTGAAATAAAAAAAAAAGTTTGCTCCCAAAATATATAATGAAATATAAAATATCTTTTTTTTATGTGAAATATATTTCATTATCATGATGCTTTGAAAGGTACTATGTATTTCATATTGGTTCCCCTGAGAGTATTGGTGTTCAGACTATAACTTCAATCAGCAAGGTACCTGCCAGGGTTTTTGAATCACTGCCTACCTTTTTTATCTCTTCAGGCAGTGGGTAGAGTGGAGGACAGGAAGGAACCATCTTCATTTCCTTCTCCCCTTCCTGCTGCGCCTCCATAGAAATCTCCTCATCTCCTGGAAACAAGAAGAACAGCAAAATGATCTATACTGGGAAGTATATACAGTGTGTGTTATGGATTCCCATTTGGTGATGTGAACTATAGAGCAGGAACTAATCATTTTGTCTACATAAGTAAGAAAATATTTGTTGTTTTTTTTTAAATCACAATTTCCCAAAACCCAGGAGTAGTGATAGACCGATTGTATCGGCCGGCCGATATATCGCTCTGATATTTGCGTTTTTTCCCGGCATTATTTACAGACAGGCGTCCACAGGCAGCTCTGTGTTGCTGGAGACGCTGCAGTTCACGTGCAGAACATGCACTGCCCCTCCCCCACAAGCACCATGGCAGTCTTAAATTACAAATCAAGCACTTTATTTCAATGGCTACTTTTCAAGTTTATTGTTTTCTTAAATTATTTAAATATGTTGACAAAGGACATTTTGTGATGACCTGATTATATCTCTCTTATAATATGTCAGCAAGCAATGCATCATCAAGGCTGTGTTGTAGATGTTGATGAAAGCCTTTTACCCTTGCACACTTAACCATATGCAGTGCACCCATCCATATGATGCACATTGCACACATAATTTGGGTGATATTAATGTCAAATGATTGCAGAAGTGACAGTGATCAGTGTTTTTGTTTATTATTTTTAAAGAAATGGCAGAGCAGATTACGAAAACAAATCCAGTGTGGCAGGGTTTACATCTTTATGATGTAAATTGAGGCTCCAAATATCGGCTCAAGAAAATTGGCAGCCCGTATCGGTCATCGGCTAAGGCTGATGAAAAAAAAAATAATAATCTGTATTGGCATCAGCACTAAAAAATCCATATCGGTCGATCCCTACCCAGGAGACATGTTTAAATTCCTTGACCAACAGCACAAAATGTTTTCAAAACCAGCGAATGTTTGGCATTTTCGCTTTATGAATGATTAATCGATGATCTTCATTTTTGTTGGTTAATTTTACTCATCAAGTTGTCGATTTATTGATTAATTGTTTTGGCTCTACTGCAAACTTATGTAGAAATATTAAGCCTTTAAGCGAGAAAAACAGTGTCTATTTCTTGCATTGTTATATATTTTTTCTGTTCTAGCTAATGGTTCTTGAACTGAGCACTTGGGAGGTGAATCTCTGTGTTTTCAGTTTTCTCTGTTTTGTATGTGTGTAAAATCTAAATCATGCCTATTACTAATTATTTTAAAAGTGAAACCCTGATACCAAGTATTTCTACAACCATCCTAAGACAATGATTGTGTTATTCCCAATATTGCCAAGTGGGAGGTACTTTTAAATCCCTTAGCGTGATGTCCACCATATTAAACCCATTTGGCATACACTCTATTCAATAGATTAATCAGTCAAGCTTATGGCATTAACCTTATAGACTGTAGATTATGGCCTTTCACAGCTAAGGGTATTTTGACTTCACAGCCATACATTAGCCTGTCCTCCACTGCAGGGCAACACAATGTTTAACAAAGACAGTTCTAACCTTCATGTGGGAAATGTGAATATTTCCCACACTTGAAGGTTGAACGGGTCAAGAAATTATTTGTGTACACTGTGCTCTCAGTTGTTAAGATGCAAACCGAGGAAAGGCCAGCTTTACCATGTTGTGTATAGTGGCCAATGAGGAACAGTCAGTAATGTGACCATGGGAGCAGGAGGTCGTGCGAGGAGAACAGTGCAAGCCTAAGCCAGCCTCTGTTTGTGTCTCTGTGTGTGCATGCTTTCAGGGCATTTATCTATCGGTTCACCATTAGTGAGGGGAAAGCATCACGCCAACTCAACACTTGACCTCAGATTAAATACCTTCTGGCTAATTTACGGGCCAGAGGTCACTCCTATCATGGTCCCCTGTGCAAGGCTGCATGCCAGACATTAAATGCCCTCGCAGACCATCGGAGGGAAATAGAGTGAAAGGACACGCAGGAAAATGTACAGCACAAACACACAAGTATTTGGCCACAAGAACAAAGCACACATGGCAGACACACATCCAACTACATACAATCTAAGAACTAATGCAAAGACAGGCAGGTTTAACTTGATGCGCACAACAAAACATTAGTGAACTAGCATGTGAACTAGCATGTGTAATCCCACTGTCTCTCTAAGACACTCACACACCAGTGCAGACACACAAAGCCTGCCCAGTCAAAGAGCAGGTTTCATGCTCACGCACGCTAACAGCAATTTAGCCTGATTGCCCCCCTACTGTCTCGAGGCTCTGCATTTAAAACATAGCAGAGATCCTCAATTGCTGGCGCACGCAACGCAGATAAATTAGTTACGCCCTGTGACAGGCGTATCCTTTAAGATGGACGCAGATATAAAGGGCTGATTTTGCATGACAACTGTTCCCCCATGACATGTTGTCTGTTTAGCCCTGATTGAACTATTAATCAGTCTAATGTGAGGGAGGCAAGCTGTTCATAAACTCATCTATTCTGCATGGACGCATGCCTAAGTCGTGAGAGGAAACATACACAAACAGATAAACTCATGAGGAGCAAAAAGCATTTGGCTACTAGGGGAGTGAGGACACAACATGAAGAAATGTCCCAAACCCACCCCATCCTGAAGGAAGGATTGGAGTTGAAATAATTTTATTTCATTGATCCACAAGATAATTGTGTATTTAAGGAGCTGAGCAGCATAACGTTGTTATAGTGGTATCTAACAACTTTAGAAGAAGAATGAAGTCAGGCAATAATTTTCATGCACACCGCTAGCAGTTAGGGGTTCGGTGCTTTGCTCAAGTGCACCTCGGCAGTGCCCAAGAGGTGAACTGGCATTTCTCCAGCTACCAGTCCACACTCTGTACTTGGTCCGTGCTGGACTTGAACCAGCCTGGTTCCCATGCCAAGTCACCAGGACTAAGCTACTGCTGCCCAAGGCCTCCTTCCTAGTATGTAGTATGGGTAATTAATAGTAGATCTTAGATAGATGAACTTGCTCCAGTGTTCACGGAAATATTCAATCTCTCTTTAACCCAGTCGACTGTACCAACATGTTGTAAAAGATCAACAATTGTTCCTGTTCCAAAGAATTCCCATCCTGCCGGCCTGAATGACTACCGCCCTGTTGCACTGACATCTATGAAGTGCTTTGAGAGGTTAGTCAAAAACTACATTTAAAAGGCTAGAGAGTTTTAAATATCTTGGTGTTCATATTTCTTAAGATCTGACTTGGACCAAACATGTTGATTCACTGGTGAGAAAGGCACGCCAGCGTCTTTTTCACCTCAGACGCCTGAAGTACTTTAGGCTACCTCAGCAATTACTTAAGAACTTTTACAGAGCCACCATTGAAAGTATTATTACTGGGAATATAACAGCTTGGTATGGAAACAGCACTCAGCAAGACCGTAAAGCTGAGAGTAGTGAGATCAGCTTAACGTACCACCAGGAGTGCACTACCCAACCTAGAGGAAATCTACATCAGGAGAGTAAAGTCCAGAGTAAAGAAAATCACCAGAGATCCCAATCACCCCAATAACTGGCTCTTCTCTGCCCTACGCTCTGGGAAACGTTATCGCTGCCTGAGGGCCAACACAGAGAGAATGCGGAAAAGTTTTTATCCCCAAGCTATCCGGATACTGAATGAGGACTGTAGCAGGAGCACAAGCATGTTGGAAACACATCATGCACTTTAGACATTTCTTCTTCTTTTCTCTTCTTTTTCTATTTATTTCTTTATTATTTACACATTGCACAGCCATGGAGACAGTGGACAAAGCATTTCACTACATATACTCTGAATAATTGTATGTGACTAATAAATTTGAATTTGAATTTAGATTGTCACTAAATAGTTTACGGACAATCAAAGCACATGCAGACTTTGGGTAAATGGTTTATACATATAACGTTACGTTATATTACAGATACATCATTTCATCTATTATACAATTAAGTTAAATACTTAGCGAGCTAGCACTAATTAAGAACGACACATTGTAGTTAGCTAAGTCCCCTGATCAACGTTAGACTAGTTTACTTGCAATGTGCATTGTGTCTAAAATGCAGTTTTGTTTAGATGCAGGCATAGTAAACATTATCTAACATAAACTCCACATTGCTGTAACGTTAGCTAGATCAAACGACGGACAAAGACCGCATGAAAAAATAGAAAATGAGTCGAACAGCATTTGTGAACTCAAAAACTGGTGTAGCTCATTTAGCTAACGTTAAACTCAAACTGTAAACAAATCAGTGCAGTCTCTCGCCTACATGTTCACCACTGCAGTCATATAAGAAAAAAGCTTTTTGATTTGACTTGTAACGACTTGCAAACAGAACAAACCTTTACCTACCCATAGTCAATAGTCTCTTACAGAACGAAGGCGAAAATACTAAAAAGTTTGACTGACTTTTTCCTGACGTTAGCCATGCTCTGGTTGTTGCTATGGCTACGACGTTGCCTTGTCACGTGGCCACGCCATGGGCCACGCAGTGCAGATCGCTATGGTAGAACGTCCAGTGACCATCAAGCACAGGAAGTGTATTTTCCTATCACAATAAAAGCATTGTAAATGTATGAGCATTGATAATGCATATCATACACAAACAACTATATATAAAACATTGCAAAATCAGTTTTTTAGCAAATGAAAACATCATATTTAAAGAAGGAAATGACTTCAAGTCTGAGGGAAAATGCCACAATATTCCCTAACAAGGCTATCTTAACCCTGGACCATCTTTAGACCTCAGTAACCTTTCTATCTTTCAACCATTGGTGTGGAAGCTTCTCATTTTGACCTCTTGAGCAAGTTAACCCTTACCACAACCACCTTAACCACCGTCAGTCTCAGGGGGTGAAAAGCTAGCTTGCTGGCTTTCTAGGGAGCTAATTGTTTAGCGGTGCAGACAGTGCAGAGAGAGGGAGGTCTATAATGTCTTAGTTTATTAACATTAGTTTATTTTGTAATGTGAAGGTATGTAGAGATCTTTTACATGTTATTGTTCAATTGAATATACCTACACAAGTAGGCCTAGTTATGTATATCTCGTTGTATATTTGCCATATTGTTTGTCATGTTATGGACATAAAGTGCAAAAATTGTTATTTCAATCATTCAAACCTATGTGTTATTAGAATGAACATTCAAACGTCATTTTTTGGCCAGTCTTGACAGCTCAGATGAGATAAGAAAATGAAAGGAGCCTTGTGTGAGCTCTCACAGTTGTTTGTTTGCTTTCCTCGCTACCGTTTTCAAGCTGAACAATCAGTTAGATGGATTGGCTGTTCAGCCGACTGTGGCCGACGGATGGCGACAGTGCGGGACACACCGCACAAACTAGGGCGACGGTCGCTGCCGACTGTCGCCTGTGGCTATATGACTTGCAACAACAGAGTTAACAGATGGGATTGATGAAACTGATATTAATCCTCTCATGTAGCCTATCTTTATGCATTCACGATGTAACTCCAGGTAAACGGCTCACTATTTTTTTAAAAGTCAGTCTTCCCAGAAGCTCACACAAAAAAGCTGGCTTAAATACATTGTGTGAAAATAAGTCTACCTTTAAAGTGCACATAATTGTTTTTTTTTGTAAAAATACTGAATGAATAAGCAATTGTGTACAAAATGCAGACAGACAACGCCTTTAAGTCGCATTAGCTGAGCTCTGCCTGCTTGCACACTCCATGCTCTGTTTTGGTTGTGTGCATTTAATTCAGAAATAATTTTAAATAACAGCCAGACATTTCCGCAGGGCTTTCACAGGACCAATCTTTTCATGTTAAAATGCTTTTTACAAATGTCTTTAGACAGACATTTATGCCCTTTTATGTGATATAATTGCCCTTATTTCTCTGTGGATGACCAAAGCAAACCTGTGTCTTAATCTGGGCTAATGCCACCCACCTTAATAGAGAGGGAGAGAGACATATTTGCTATGATTTCATTTGTGATGCATTTGTGATGCATGTTCATGCTATTTCTGGACCCGTCAATGAATCTTGCATACTCAGTCACTCTGATGCAAATGGCACTCGCCCACTCAAGTCTAGCCTACTTTCCGTGTTTGTTTATCTGCCTCCACAGCAGAAAAAAATGGTGAACTTGACAAAAAAGAGAAAAAAAATGTACTCAGGCAGAGAAAATAATCAAACCTTGCACCCCACTGTGCCAAAGAGAGGAGAGGGAAAGCAAGACCTTTCTCTGGCTTCCTCCCTCCCTCCTCTTCCTGTCTCACTCTCCTTTTACCCTATCTGAAACAGATCATATCCTCAAATAACCCCATCACAAGGGCATGGAGCATATATTTAATGCAGCATCATATACAAATCAGTATAACTGGACCACAGTTGACAATCATTTTATCATATAAAACGTTTATCAGAGCTCTCTTTGTAGTATCATATTATATGAAGTGAATGTTTGTTTTTAGTGAATGTTTATTTCTCTTTGGCATGTCTGTTACTGTAATTGAATCCAGCCAGGATAATAATTGACAAGAGCTGGAATTTACAAAAAAAAATCTAATTATTTTTCTGTCATAACTGTTTGTGGAACCACTAGACTGTATTTTGGGCAGTCTCTGTGGTAAAAGCAAATTAACCTAATTTGGGAAGGTGCATCCAGTGTTTTAGGGGCACTGAGCCTGCAGGGACCGGGAGCTTGGCATCTATTGAGTCTGTTTCCGGCACGCTATGCAGTATGGGCAAGTGTATAATGAAGCATGCTGAGTGTGTGCTTGCGTGCATGTGTGTGTAAGAGAGAGAGAGAGAGATAGAGAGAGACAGAGAGACAGAGAGAGAGGGGAAGGAGGGGGGAGGGAAGACAGGCGGAATTGTGTGTGTGTGTGTGTGTGTGTGTGTGTGTGTGGTGTGCATGCACGGATTTAAGAGGGGTGGAGGGGTGAATATGACCCACTATTCTTTTTTTGGCATGAAATGACTAATATTGTCACGCTTGACATATTTGGGCTAGGCTATGCGGGACAAATCTAATGGCTAACCATGCAGGTTTAACTCACCAAAATCCCCACAAAATACTGCAGGACCAGCACTCCACACACAAAACTGTGACTGGCTGTGAAAGAGAATTATGAAACTGGCAAGACAGGCAGGCATTCAGAACACATACACTGTGAAATTAAAAGGTCTTTCTTTTTTCTTTATTAAGAAAAAACTTTTGTGACATACTCACCCAGTTAACCAAAATAGCTTATCACCCACTGCTTTCACTGTGCTCGTTGGATGTGAGCTGCTTTCCTTGGTATTCCTTTGGCTGACACCAAATTTCCTCTTGTGCACGCAATGTTCCACTGTAAAAGCCCTGTCCACTGTCCACCTGTTAAGTTGCGTCACTGTGTATAGCCTACTGTGTGTAGGCCATTCACTGGGCCTCTGTTTTTGTTGTTTCCTTTGTTAATAAAAATAAGAACACTTTGCAGACCACTGATTTGATCATATCCACACATGACAGGCAATGCGTCATTGTCTTGTATAAATGCCCAAGTAATCCTATGTAACGGCAGCAGTCCTCAGAGCTACATTAAAAAAATAAAAACAAATTAAAATCCTAATTATAGCCCTAAAATACAAGAATAAGAGCAAATAACTGAAAAATGCTCATAACATGTTGCCTTACAAACAATATTGTCACATCCATGTCTTGTGTCCCTTAACCCTTCCTTGATCCCATTGCTAGCACCGTTTGAGTTCACATCTGTCATATTTTATATTAAAATCACCCAAAATGTTTTTGTTACAAAGAGATAAATCATTTCACTTTATGGAGGATAGTCTTGTCTTGTATGTGGTCATATGTAGTTCAGTGTGCCCTGAAGGGCAGTGCATCAAGGAAATGCTGGGTAGTTTTGAAATGCTCAGCCTTCCATACACATGAATCTTGATAAGCAAATAAGAAATTATTAGAAATATTTTTTATATTTTAGAAATATTTTAGAAATATTTTACAGCGACCCTATGAAGAGCAAAACCAAAAGGGGATAAGATAAGAACTGCGATAACAATTCCTCACAGCAGAAGTCACTCAGTGAGACCGCCTTACTGGCTAACATTACAATACATAACTGTTAGCATGAGCATTAGTCTTCTATCTTCACCATTTTTTTTTTTTTGAAATTCGTTGAAAAAGCCCTTTCCGACATTGGATTTGGGTGGGGTTTGTCTGGCAATCTTTGCTTCTGAAACCAATAATCCAACAAGCATGCCCAATTCATGCAGGACATGGCCAGGGAGGTAAAAAACAAAAACAATTTGGCAGGATTTGAACTAAGTTTTTTTAACAATTTTATTATTTTTTTTGCAGTTATTTCTGTCATTTTTAGTGTGTACAAACAAGTCCAACACAGAGAATGTTCAAAAATGTGCACAATTTTAGTACACCCCATATTTAAACAATAAGGTTATTGCCTCTTACCCCTCGCTATTGTAACGCTAGTTATTGTTAGCGTTAACTATGTTACGTGCTTCATCATCTCAACATCATATCCCTCCGCCAACCTGACTGTTACTGAATTACAGGCAGGGAACATGTTAGATAGTTCCCTTGTTAACTCAAGGAACAGAATACAGCTACAATTAATGGAAATATGTGACTTATTTCAGTAACCCTAAAAAGGTCATCTGTTAACTAAATAGTCACAAAATAAATCTCATCTTACACTATTACAGCAGGCTTTTGAGTGTGGCCGTTAAGAACAGCTATAAACACATTTGCCTTCACGTGGTTGAATGGCGCACCATACATAGGCCTACTAGTTGGTTTCGACTATACCCTGACCTTTTTAACCTACCATCAATGGCTGATCCTCTATACTATCTCCACATGCGTGTTTGCTACATTTTTAAATTCAAACAGTTACCTCTTGTTACCATTTGGGGCCACTAGTAAGTGAAGTATCTCAGGACAACTTTAAAAAGTAGAGTACCAACTCAGCCATTGTTTATTTTAGACATGAATGTTCCATAGATAACTGTTTTATAATGATTTGCAGGTCTGTCTCTGTCTTTTTTGTCCTCCGGTTTGTTTGTCTCTCTCTGCTTGAATGTCTACATGGCTCTCTGCTTGCCTGCCTGTCTGTCTCTCTGTCTTTTTGCTTATCTGCAGGACTATCCCTGTAAGTGTGTGTTTCTGAGGTGTGTGTGTGTGTGTGTGTGTGTGTGTGTGTGTGTGTGTGTGTGTGTGTGTGTGTGTGTGTGTGTGTGTGTGTGTGTGTGTGTGTGTGCTGAATGGATTTGCATGAGAGCCAGTGGGGTGACCCTGCTCTCTCACGCCAAGGCTTCTGTGGAACAAATAGGACTAGTCGGATGTCGTGACAGCACTCGCATCAGTTTAAATAAGAGTGCTGTGCTGCAGCCATGTGTGTACGTCTGTGTGTGAGTGTGTGTTTAAGCAAGTGGCCAGGCACGCATTTAGTCAGAAAAGCTTTACAAGGCTTTGTGTGTGCATATGTGGGTTTCTGTGTGTGTGTGTGTATGTGTGTGTGTGTGTGTGTGTTTGTGCAGGGCTGTGCGTTTTAGCCATTGAGCATGCAATATCTTGTGAGGTTTTGTAAAGAAGAAAACAGCGATATTAACAGTTTAACGAGCTCAGTGGGGTTCACACACACTGACATACAGGCCAAACGCTCCACAAAGTTCTTTTGAAAAGGAACAGGTTTGTCCTGAAAGGCCAACCTGCCTTCTGAATAAATTAATGCTAAATGATTTCACAGGGTTAAATGAAGTTCACTTTAACAAACATCACTGCAATGTAAAGGAGTGCCAACCACAATATAAATTATAATACAATTAATTATAATTATAATGCTTGAGAATTTAAATAGATGTGTTATTTTAGATGGTGCAGTCAGGGACAATTGATTGTTAGAACAAATTAAGGTTATTATTTTTAGATTGTTTTCCTAAACAAGGGTTCATTTTATGTTTTCTTGACCTTATTTGCATGCTCCCATTCTGTCATATAAAATGACAATTACTTTTCATTTCCTTGTTTATGCCACATAGCTACTGTATATTTTCCTGTGAATGTAAAACCTCACCATTCTCACTGCTGTCTTTTAAAACACAATTGAGAATGTATTTAACAAGACTTCCATAAGACAATAAAGTCCAAAAAGTGTTGTTGTTTTTGAGAGACTTTGATTTCTTTCTATAAGTGCTTGACAGTGAGCAGAATGTAATGTAATGCAGAATCTCGTGCCTCACCCGACACCGCTAGGTTGATCGGTGAAAGAGCAGTGTGCATCAAGAGGGCTAGAAACATCAAAGAGATTCAGACATACATGCTTGAGCCTCACCCTGGGTTCAGAAGTACCCCTAAACACTTCCTTTGGCGTCAATGTTAACCAATTGGGCTGTTCAGACAGGACGCTCTGCGGCGATCTGCAGCCATAGGCTCACCGGATGTACAGTGCTGGGATAAAGCCTGACATGGGGAGGGACAGGCTGGATGTCCGAATTCTGCTATTTTTGCTATTTATTTTGCAAGTGCACCGTTGCTACATCCTTCCGACGCCCAGGAAGGTTGTGATTGGAAATACAAACAAGCCAAAATGTTTCTTACACCTATCCCAGAATAGATAAACAGTTTAGCCAGACCAATTCAGCTCTAACACAGCACTGTGGAGATTGGTTCTACCAATGCGAGACTAGTCAGACCCAGACTGCAGGTGTCAGATGTCAGGAGTCTGTTGTGCACCAGCATTGGCGACTAGCAGACTTATCAGAATGGTAAGTGTAGTTAGCATATTTGTTTATGTTGTTTTAAACTTTTTTAGCTTTGTTTTTTCAGGTTTCTTTTCCAGCTTTTGCATTTATGACAGCGATTGGCTCTTGAATCTGCGATGTACCATATCTAACTTGCCCGGGGTACATTTGAATCTCAGATTTTAACAGCAAAAACTCTAGGATAATGTAGAATGGTATAATGAGTGCTACACTGTGGAAAAAGTGAGAGAAAGAAAAGCTACGTACTGAATACAACATATTCATCTGGCATTAAAAATCTGACTTTATAGGATGTGGTTCATCACTACGTGGGTCTCACTTTCATAGGTCTGGCCATTTTTCCTATAAGTAATAATAACATTGCACTAACCAAAGTGATTGCTGAGATATGGGAATATGGCAACATTACCACAAGTACAACAGTTTAAGAAACTTACTGTAAGCAGTTAGATGATTAGACAGGTTACAAACAAGCCAACAATTTAGACAGATTAACTAAATCAATTTATTTGAATGTAAACTGTGATGGATGTTTACAGTTCGGGTTAAAATTCATCTTTGTTTATTCTTCCAAATCAGTTCAGAGGATTTTTTTACTGTAAAACCCATATGATTGTCTGGCTGCACATGTTTCTTGCCCTATTTGACCTCCTTTTTAGTGATGTTGCTATGTTTCCAGATCTCAGTAATTAATTAGGTGGAAAGATGGCCAAACCTACCAAAATAAGACACAATCCTAATCCTTTATGAGTTCGACTGATCATTGGATTAGATAGATAGATAGATAGATAGATAGATAGATAGATAGATAGATAGATAGACTTTATTTGTGTGCTACAGCAGCAAGGTATAAGGCACACAGCACCCATACAGAATATACAAAAAGTAATAAATAAAATAAAAATACAAGCTCAAAAAATATACCCATGAGGAATGAAAAGAATGCAATACAAATAGAGAATAAATATGTACAACCTACATACATAATATATATAAAAATATAAACTTAAACTTAAAAATCACTGTATCTTTACAACAATAACCAATTTCTGTGTCAAAGGAAAACATTCTTTTATAACAAGGGCTTCCCCTTAAACTGAACTCCCATGAACCTGGTCAGATAGTCTGGATTTAGGATGCCTACACATCATCTGCCTCACCACACACCCTGAGGCGTGACGGTTGATGAAACACAAGGAAGATATGCGTCACAGTGGCTGGACAGGGGAGATGAGTGTGATGCGTGCAGCGGATGACTCTTGCATTGGAAACCCCGTTCACTATGTAACAAGTCACGAAGGCATTTGTGTCTCTTTTTTCTCCCTGGAGCTGCAATGGGAGTCCTTTGAGCTGTGTGTCGGCAGCATCCCCATTGCATACATATATACTGTACATACACACACATGCACTGCTAGCCATCCTGAGGCGAACACGTCTCTGGTCTCCTGAGAAAAAGGGAGAGAGAGGGAAAAAAAAGAGAAAGAGTCAATGAGACAGGGATGTATGTGTGTGACTGTGAGTGAGCTGGCTGTGAGACATAATTACAGCAGATTAGTGAAGCCACACTGAGAACCTGAGTCGGAGCCGTCTGGACCCAGAGACAATGACCTCTGGGATAGAGGCTCTTACACGTCTTACACACACACACACAGAGCATGGAGAGCTCCTTGCGAAAAGGTGGAGTTAAGTGGAAAAAATACCAAGCATCTACTTGCTTATCCCCTGCTCGTAAATTCCAATCTGAGCTGCACGTTTTTTGGTCTGTAAGCAAGATCCGCGGTTCCTGAATCCCTAAGGTATCCAAATTTCTAACGTTAATACCATCAGTGAAGCAATGACAAGACATTAGGCCACTGTGATGAATCATCAAACAAAGGGCACACGTAGACACACATACTGCACACATCTTGAGTAAATGTGGGTTGACAGTTGCATTGCTTTACAGTTTTTTATAACTGCTTAAACATGTTTTCAAAACTGTCTTCTCTTTTCAAAACTCTACACACAATTCCCAAAACTGCACACACAAAATGCAAAATGCCTCACATCTCCTTTGAAATAAAACACTGCATTCAAAATGCCATAAACACATCTCAAAATTAAGCATTTGCATCAAATGGCAAACACTTTAGCATGAAATTACTGTTCTAACAGTAGCACAGTTGTTACAAATGCAATTCACAAGATTGTCAACTGGGCTCAGATCATCAAGTGAGAGATGTAGAATCTGTGTAGCAGTGGAAACAGATGCTATGTTTATGGCCCACTATTGAACCTTGGGGCCCACCACAAAAAAAGACCTAAACATTACCACAAGTAAAACAGTTTAAGAAACTTACTGTAAGCAGTTAGATGATTAGACAGGTTACAAACACAACCTTTACATATCTGCTTCTATCTACTCTCAGTTGGTTAACTGGAAGTAAAAAGAGACCCCTTTATAACATGAAGAAAGACATTTTTAGTAAAGATAAAGGATAACCAGCTGTAAAAGATACACTGAGAATAAGCAAAACGACATTGGTGTGCGCAGTGAAACGATATATAAGCACTCATATTGCAGATTCACTAGACAGTTCTGGGAAATTGACGTGTTGACGTGACAGAACAAAGAACTTCCCTTCTGTTTTCACTCACTTCTTTTTCTCCTCCTGTGAAAGACAAACAAAGAACACTGATTTTTTCTTTTCTTTCTACAGAATGCCTTTTTAATTTCCTCTTCAGTACTATGTGTGTGTGTGTGTGTGTGTGGGGGGGGGGGTGTTCTGGGCAGCACTCCAGTCTGTCATCTCAATCTGATCTCTATCACCCACGGCTGTCTGGCTGGGGTTATCTAGCCAGGGGACCACCCCTGCTGAAGGGAGGAGGAGTGCAACACAGGCACACCACTTGTCCTACCATTTTTACATTTTCTTCCCAACGTCCTCCTTTGCTTTTCCTCTTTCACTTGTCATTCATTAACACCTGCCACAATCTCCTCAGCTCTCACATGTTCTTCTGTCATTCACACTGTATTTATCCTCTCAAACTGACTCATATTTAATTCTTCTTCTTTTTGACCTCCTAATTCTTTCTCTCCATCACACTTAGTACACACACAGTACAAACATACAGTATGAAACCAGAAAGTTTAGTTATTAAAAGAACAGTTTGACATTTTGGGAACCACTTATTTGCCTTCTTGCTGAGAGTTAGATAAGAAGATCAATACCACTCTCTTATCTATATCTGTCTATAAAATATGAAAACACAGCCAGGAGATTCTTAGGCCACGTCCACACGTACCAAAACGATCTTTTTTTTACCCGTCTTCCCTGGATTCGTTTCAAGAATAGTTGCGTCCAAACGAATCCATTTGTAAATGACTCAACACGCTACTTCATATTCCAGGCCCATAGGCGGCACTGTTTCTGCTACAGAAATTCACCAAAAAACGGAGCAGAAAGAAGAAGAGCATACTTCCCATCATAACATGACTAGATTATAACGTTCTCTTAATACATCCATTGACTATAATAACTTTCACCACTGCTCCTATTTATAAAGGTCGCCGTAAGAAAACATGTCTTTGTTTACATTGTATAATGTGCTGTTGGATTGCTTTTTTATTTTGCATGATTGCAGCACGCTAACGTTAGCTAGCTCTAACATCAAACAAACATCAATGATCCATGAATGATGTCTTTTTGATAATCTATGCGTTTTTCTTGCAGTAGCCTTTCTACAATAAGCCGTGGTAAAAGTTACTATAATCCATTCAAGGAGTTGATAAGCAGACAGATTAGCTAGCTAGTTGATAAGTTGTCTACTTCCAGTTTATAAACAGATAGCCATAGCAGCTAACGTTAACGTTACTTTAGCGATGTTTGACGTTAGCTACATAACGTTAGCAATATATCTTGTGTAGAATCCAGAGAGAAGTGTCAGGGAGCAGAGACACAGTATTTAGATGAAGTGAGCTGGTTTGACCATGGAGATGGGATATGCTTGCTTAGCTTCACCGCAGTTGTGTGCGTCAGCGGCCGTGGGTAAGAGAGGGTGTAAAAGAGGGGTGTGGCGATGACATCGATACGGATTCGTATTCACCGTCCAAACGAAGCCAAAGGAGAGCCATTTTTGGATTTTTTCACCCTGAGACCAGGTTTCAAAAAAGTGCGTTTTCAGGCAGTGCGTTTACACGATTCGTTTGGACGGTCGGCCCAAACGATGCAAAACATGTGCGTTTGCACAAAAAAACGTTTCCATGTGGATGGCCCCTTAGCTTAACATGCTGGGAGCAGGGGGAAAGCTCATACAAAAAACGAAGAGTAAAAACATTAAGTTGTATTTACTGTAATGAGCTTTAGAAGTTCTGTTTTACCTTTGGACAGAGTTGGGCTAGCTGTTTCCCCCTGCATTTAGTCTTTATGTTAATCCAAGGTAACAGTCTCCTGGCATAGCTGATAGATATGAGAGTGGCTTCAATCTTCTTATCTAACTCTCGACAAGAAAGAGTATTTCCCAAAATGTCAAACTATTTCGTAGAAATCAAGAGAAACGTTAATATAAAACTTTTTTTTTTTTAGAAAAGAAGGTTGAACCTTTTCATTAAAGTCATACACTGTCACTGGTTATGCACGTCATGTCAGTTAAAATGTGAGTTTTGTATTCTGAACATAGAAAAGTAGATAGAAGAACTTCATTTTCCACCATATTCTGGCATATGCAGCACTCACACACACATTTCTTCTTTGGTTCCTGCACGTAGCATCAATCCTGAGCAGATTCTTCTCTCACAAACTGCTTTGTATCCATGTTGTAATGCTCAGTGTCCAGATAAAAAATAAAATTAAAGCTGCAAGCAGCGATGACGGGCCCTCGCTTCTTGCATCGGGGGGTACTGGCAGACGCAACATCACATGTAGACAACACATTCTAAGTTTCATGTAAATCGGAATAACTTTTGCCAAGATTCACCATTCATGTTTTAACAGCCACCTACAGGAAGTTGGTCCTCTGTAACTTGCGCATTGTGTTAGCTAGCAAAATTATTTTGATAACTTTTTGTTATGAGGGTCCACCTAGTCTATGTGTACATTTTTGTGCAGATGGGACTCACGCTCTAGGAGGAGTTAAAAAAAGCAAATTTGCTAATTAATTAAAAAAAATTAAAACAGCACCATCTAAAGGCCGATTGATGCCATATTTGGCACGCAGCCTCAATGGCACATGAGGAACAACTGTTCTAAGTTTTGTGTCCATCGGAATAGCCGTGTGCAAGATACAACCGTTCCTGTTTCCACACCCACCTACAGGAAGTTGGTTCTCTATAACTTGCGTATTGTTTTAGCTATCAAAATTCTTTTGATAATTCTTTGTCACGAGGGTCCTCCGAGTCTATATGCAAGTTTTCGTGCCGATCTGACTCACGCCCCAGGAGTAGTTAGACAGAGTAGGTTTCCCATATGTCAATATTTTGCTGATTAATAAAAAAAGAAAATTAAAACAGCACCATCTAAAGGCCGATTGCCGCCAAGTTTGGAACAGACGCTAAACTGGTCATGAGGAACAACCTTGTCAAGTTTCGGGGCAATCGGAATAATTGTTGCCAAGATAACACAACTTCCTCTTTAGACAGGAAGTGCTATAACTTGCGCAATTTTTAAATATCAAAATTCTTTGGATAACTTTTCGCCATGATGGTCAACAGATACTACCTGCAAAGATTCAAGAAGATTGAAATCACGGCCTAGGACGAGTTCGAAAGAATGTAAAACACCTGAAAAATGCATAATTAAAAATGGCCGCCTTCCGGTTGGGCGGAGGTAATGAAGGTAAATGGGAAATATGTCCACAATGTTTAGAGCAATATGGGTATTAAATCTGGTGAAGATCGGGGCAACAATCTCCAAGTTAAGACCTTCCACGCCTTAGGGGGCGCTATGGAGCCCGCTTACAGGTATGGGCCAAATCGCTGTACAGTCTCACAAAGCTCCTAGGTGTTTATTTGGGCACCAATTTTTAATGTGCCCAAGGGCTAAAACCAATTAGGGGCCGCTATAGAGCAACCATACCACAATATTCTGCACATGGCTGCAAAATTTTAAGAGTTTTCGTGCATCCTAAAGTCCTCAAACAAGTGTTCATAAAATCAAGATTTTTGCACGAAAACCAAGATTTCGGAAATTTTAGAATTTTGTAATTTTTTCTAACAATACCTCCATGGTGTTCAAGATGAGACCTATGTCCCCTCAAAAGTTGGTATATGAACTTATTACTTTTTTCAGAATTAAGGCGCACGTTAGGGGGCACTATGGAGCCCCCTGGCAACACCCAAGCCCAATCACTACAGAACTTTACAATTTTCACCAGTTGTGACGTGTGCTAATTTTTGTGAGTTTTCGTGCATACTAATCCCTTAAAAAATGCGACGAAGGACTCGGAAAAATAATAATCTGACGAAAAACAATAGGTTCCTTCGCACTTTCAGTGCAAGGCACCGTTGGGGCCTTGCGCTTTCGTGCTCGGGCCCTAACAATAAAGTCTGGACAACCCCACAGCCATTAGAATAAATTAAATCCTAGACCCCATAGCTAATGGAAAACTGCACAAACCAAAACACAGCCGACTCACATCGCAAGTGGCCCACCCTTTGTGTCAGTGTTGATGGTTCCTTCCTCACTTCCTTGCTGTGAGATAAGGAGTTGGTCTGACCCTTTGGGGGGGTGTGTGTCTTAATCAAAATCGCTCTGTGCAGAAACACAAGCAGAGTGAACAAATTAGACTTGGCAGAGACCAGGAAAGAGTTTATTAGGATTGGGATCTTGGAGGGCGTACAGGGATTTGGCTGCCTGCTTGTATACAAAGTAATCCATTTTAATTTCGCTACTCCATATTGTTTTGTCTGTTGTTGACTCTGGTGGGGCTGCCAACATTCAGGCATAGCATTCCCTCTCTTACTGTAATACAGTAAGGGAAGACAGAGAAGGGGGGAAAGAAAAATTGCTCTCCTTACAAGCAAATAGGTTGATTTTATCCTTTGGTTTTTCCGTATTTGCCTTTCTATACCTGCCTAATCTATTCTTCGTAGTTAACATCTAGCAAATGAAACCTTAATTCATACCAGGCTGCGATCCAAGATCAGATTTTAATCCTTTGATCATTAAATCTGCCAGCGAAAACTGAACTTGACAGTGTCAGTCAGATTTTTTTGCATGGTTAAGCAAGGTGTTTGCATTTGAGCTGTTCCAGATCCATTTCCCCTTTGGTAATGCTCGCTGCATATCGTAGTTAATTAACACATACAGCTAGACACACATAAGAAAAATGGCTGACATATACACACTTACACAGATGTGCCCACTGGCTTTCACATGCACAAACCCACACAAAACCCCCTAAGCCAGCCATGAATGCTTTCTCTGTAACAAAAAGTGCACATTAACACATCTTTAAAACCTGACATTTATCACTCTCCCTCTCTCGACTCCCCTTCTCAAAATTGTTTGCTATATTTGTGGTGCTGTTGGCTCCATTTGAATCCCCAGCTACTAATTAAGCATTTGTTTTGAATATTTCTCTTGATTTCTCTGGTCGTTACTTTTCCCACATTTGCATGTGAAGCACTGGCACGCCCAGCCATTAAAACTATCTCAGGGCTCTCAGGGGGGAGACAGACAACACATGAATAACACATGAGAAAGAGAAATGACAGATTATCAAAGCCACGTTCTTTAGAGGTTAAGAGGAGGAGCAACGTAATGAGAAATGTCTTGTTATTTAGAATACAAAGCACCATTCAAAAAACGTACAGCATAATCTCAGAGAACTCATGGGAAACGTACAAAGTTACATCAATGTGAACTCAATATAAATTCTATTCGAGGATGTGATTTTCTGATCGGACACACTGTGACTAATACAGAATTTCCAAAGGATGTGTTAAAGTAGGACACTAGCTGTGAGACTAAAGATATAGTTTTGTATAAATAAAACTCGTGACATGCTGCCAACTTTAGATTTCTACTCATCAGCGGAAGTCGTGTCCTCAGATCCAGCCTACAAGCACTCACTCACGCTGCAAACAGAACTACGGTGACGTATTCGCCCCACACGTCTGAGCAAACTACATACATCACCAGTGTGTGTGTGTGTGTGTGTGTGTGTGTGTGTGTGTGTGTGTGTGTGTGTGTGTGTATGGCTCCTGTGTTGCCTTGACAACATGCTGCCGTTTCTCTTTTGTTTGCCCTTGGAGCCGAGAGCGTACCCACACCAACGCAAGAGGACAAATCGGAACAGAGGGAGGATGGAGAATGACATCGTCCTGGGCTTTTCATCTCACCTCTCGAGTGAACGACACCCACGGCCCTCCCACCTGCTTTCACCTGTCAAGCAGTAAATGTAGGCTGATCATGCTGATACAACCGCAGGGAGGGAAGAGAAAAACGTGTCTCATCTTTGAGCTTTGTGTTCTCAGGAAGTGGTTGAACTGCTAAACTGTATGCAACATTAGGGTCCAGGTTTGGGACCAGATTTTGGGTAAAAAAAATAAAAAAAAAACGATACAAATTGCAGTTTTAGGGGTTGCCGGCCAGGAGCAGTAACTTCCTGAAGTCTCAGCTGTTTTCCTGGCAACCTTACAGTGATGACACGACCCGCTATAAAACTACCACTAGTCATTTGTACACTTTTTGGTTTTGTAAGGATTAAACAAACAAGCACATAATGTGTTAATTAGTGAACTTTAGAGGTGCTGGGAGGCCAATTATGTTACCTTTGTACTAGTCTATGTCCTTTGCGTTCCAATCCCGGGATTGCTCCGGTGCTGCAGGAAATTCCGCCGGA
The DNA here is from genome assembly GCF_010015445.1 of Perca fluviatilis. NCBI lineage: Eukaryota > Metazoa > Chordata > Actinopteri > Perciformes > Percidae > Perca > Perca fluviatilis. The sequence continues at coordinate 24,045,509 of NC_053113.1, read as the reverse complement.
TGCATATATTTTCAGTTTCCTTCCGCATTCTTTGTGTTGGAATTTTAAATCCGGTGGATTTATGAGGACTATTGTTGACTGCTCCTCAGATCTCTGTAGGGTAAATTGAGACAGCTAGCTAGACTATCTGTCCAATCAGAGTTTTCTCTCACACAACTATTTTGCAGTGGCTCTGGGTGTTTAGCACCGCCCATGACGATTCTGATTGGTTTAAAGAAATGCCAATAAACCAGAGCACGTTTTCCTCCCATCCCCCGAATGCTATGTGGAGTAGCCAGACTCTCCTTCAGCGTGCTTTGGAGAAGGGTCTGGCAAAGCGAGACAACCTTTGTACAGAGCCAGGCTAGCTGTTTCCTCCAGTTTCCAGTCTTTAAGCTAAGCTGACCAGCTGCTGGCACTAACATATTGACTGGACATATGTGATAGTGGTGTTGATCTTCTCAACTTACTCTTTCAAAGAAATCAAATAATGATATTCCACAAAATGTCAAACTATTGCTTTAAGATCCACAACCCCAAGAGGTCAGAGGTCATACAGAACAGTTACCACAAAGCTTTAATTGCTTTGCTGTTTTGAGGGTTGGGACATCTGGTTAAAGGGAAAAGAAAAGACAATGGAGCAGAGTTAGGCTGTGTTATCTGTCATTTGCAGAACCTGAATTTGAAACAACAAAACAAATCAAATCAATCTATTCCAACACAATCTTTAAAAGCTGATATAACATTAACTATTTCAAAAAAGACTGGGTATGACATGAAATACATTTGACTAATTATCCACATTAACATGAAAAATACACCTCAAAATAAATAAATAGCCAAAAAAGCACCATCAAAAGTATCATCAGTATATTAAAGTAACAGTGTTTTTATTTTGTTTCATTGTCCTGTAATGCCAGCAATACATTTAAAAGATCTTCTGCCATCAGAGACTAACTAACTGATGAAAATGTATATCCTGCCCTTCGTGCTGCTTTCCTCTCTATCCCACAATCTCCACCTTAAAGAGCAGCTGTGTTTGGCAGTAAACATCAGTTGGCTAGTAAGTGCAAACAGCTTAAGAGTGAGTCAGTGAAAATGACCTGAAACATCCATCCTCCACAACAACAGAAATGCTCTGAGTGTTTGGAATAGAAACAGAGCAGAACAGGTAACCGTGTCCCCAGTGGATACAGGATCTGTTCCTCGAGGCCTGGTATTTCTCTCTCTCCATCTCCCTTGTTTAGGGTGTGTGTAGGAAACTTCCCAGAGTACCAGACACTGTAGCCGTGACCCACCAATATCCTGTAAACCCCCCTCCCCCCTTAGACATCTTGTCAAACTACAGTGTGTGTGTGTGTGTGTGTGTGTGTGTGTGTGTGTGTGTGTGTGTGTGTGTGTGTGTGTGTGTGTGTGTGTGTGTGTGTGTGTGTGTGTGTGCAGTTTAATCAGGCAGGACATCATGACTGCCAAAACAATATCAGATGATTGGGGACCATGATGCCCCAGAGGCTTGTTGTCAAGGTTACGAGAGAAAAGAAATAACAACAAACATTTACTAAACTACACCACCACAAACAAATGACAGATCCAGGCTGTCAGAGCATTACAGGCCTTCTTTCAATAACCACATCTCATTTTCAGCCTAAACTGATAGACTCTGTGACAAAGTCTTGTTTGTTACATTTAAAGCATTTTGAAGTTGGACATATTTTCATTATTGATTAATCTGTCGATTATTTTCTCATTTAATTGATTAATTGTTTGGTCAATAAAATGTCACAAAATGTCTTCAATTGTCTTATTTTGTCAGACTAACTGTCCAAAACTGAAAGATATTCAGTTTACTATCATAGAAGACCAGAAAATATATAATTTTGAGAAGATGGAAGCACAGGATTTTGGCATATTTCATTAAAAATTACGTAAAAACTATTATTTAATTGTTCATTTATATTTAATTTTCTGTTGGCCACGTTTAGTCGACTAGTTGCAGCTCTAGTTGACATCACTGATCAAACCTGTAACTTCTCACTGTTACCACTCATCTTGACTCCTGACCACCTGACTCTAAAGTTTTGGTTTTACTGTGGAACTATGATCTCTGAGCGATCAGTGTTTAAACACAATGGGAGAAGGAGTGATCTACAGTAACAGTCAGAGAGACACTATTGTTTAGGTGTGATCTGTTGTTGCATATATAATATTTAAAAGCAGAAAGAAATCTGTTGATCTGGATGATCATCTGGAATATCTACCAAAGTGTTTGTTAAATGGCCCTCATAGTACACTTAAAACTTTGTCAGTTTAGAAGAAAAAAACAAAAACAAACATTTCGATCTCTTATTTTCTAGCTTTTACATATAGAGTAACCAACTCTGCTAAACTAAATGTTGACATTTCTGTAACTCTTTAGAGTGGATCATAGGTCTGACATTAATGACACAGTTTAAAAAACAAACAAAAAACACTGCCATCTGGACAGATGCAATTCTGTCCACTGGTCTGCATGTGAACAAAGAGGGGACCCTTTTACACCATAATCTGATGACCAAGCCATACATACAAGACGGGTTCGAGATTCTACCCTTGTAGATTGAAAACCACAATAACAGCATTAATATAAATACTACATTTCACACAAACTAACCAGAATAACTAGTATTTTTACTTTTTTCAATACATTGCTGGGTACTGCATCCCAAATAACTGGAAGTGATGTGCTGCCTGATGATGAGTAAAGCAGCAATTTTCAAGAACTACATATTATAGCATGTTATTGATGTGTCATTCAAAGGGCATTAATGTGACATTTTAAAACATATTTCAAGCTCTTGTGGCCGGGTTGGATCAGTGGGTAGAGCAGGCACACATATACTGAGAGGTTTATGCCTCGACGCAGATGTCCAGGGTTTGAATCTGACCTGTGATGATTTCCTGCATGTCTTTCCCCCTCTCTTTCCCCTTTCTCACCTAAGCTGTCTTATCAATTAAAGGCGGGACCCCCCCCCCAACCGCAAAAAAACCCACTAATTAACACTAATGCTAGACCAGCATCTCCTTTGCCAGTCATTGCTAAAATGTTGTTCTGTAGGTCAGTAGGTAATTTGGCCAAAATGCAACCACCCAGCTCATTACACCATTGAATGAATACATGAAAAGTGAGTCACTTTGGCTGCAAATGCAAAGTAGGGTACAGAGTTTGCAGGCTGACTGCAGAAGGCTGGAATGCAGGCCTGCTGTGGCTAGTTAGCCAGCCAGAGCTGAGCAGCATGCAGCACAGTAAATAAAGTGCTGTCTGTGCTGCTCTGTTACATGGTCTGTTCTGTTCTGGTCTCCAGGATAATCAGGACGAATGGAGAGCAGCTGTTTTTAGGGGGTGTAGGAAAGAGGAGGGGAAGAATGGGTGCTGGAGCATAATGGAGAAGGCAGAGTTTTTACATGGGGAAAAAAATGTGGATGAAATGAATGGGAAGGGAACATGCCCAAGGCTACTTGTCAAAAAAAAAAAAAAAAAAAGATCCGGCCTGATAAATAAGAGTGGGGTAGGAAATAAAAGTGCAGGTGTAAGATAAACGATATAGAATTAGCAGTCAGGCGAGATATTTTTTTTCACGACTTTTCCACTTTTAAGGGATTCTGTGGCATATGCAGGTGGAGGAGAGGCAACAGCATGTGACACAAAGGTCATCACGGCAACCCCTGAAGTCGTGAGCTGCAAGCTTTAGTCATTGGCAGCGCTCCCCTGAGATCCCCGAGTATGTGACTCATGCTACGGCAGCTGATGTGACGTACAGCACGAAACCTTAGGCTTTGATTCGTTGCCGGGGGGGTTTGAGGGTGGAAGGTGATAATGAGATTGTGTCTCACTCACTGCATTTTGTCTCATTCTTACTCTCTCGATCTATCTATCCTCCCTTCAAAGGCAATATCTTTGACCTTTTTTTAATGTCCCAGATCCCAAAGGCCCTTTCTCTCCCCTCTGCCCGTCACCAGTCTCTTTCATGCTCGTCCCCACACCCTTAATTTCCCTCACTATCTCAGCTTACAGATCTTCCCCTCGTGCTGCCTGTGTGACTGCTGTCCCGTACAGGGAGGGAAGGGACCGCAGAGAGGAGACTGAGGTAAGGAGAGAGGGAGAAAACAGAGTGGTGCAGAGGAGGGAGGGATGAGTTTCACAGACGTGCCACCAGGCTGTACACATTCCTCAAGGGCTGTGCATCCTGTTCTTTTCGTCCCCACCTCCACCAAGACTGCACGTACGCATGCCTCACACACTCAAACATACCCCCTCCTACTCCCACAATCGTGCCCACTCTTCCTCCAGCATACTCCCTATAGAACAGGAAATGGTGACTTTTTCTTTCTGTATTCCTTACTTTCTGTTTTCCCCAATGTTCATTATTATTTTCCTCTGCACACCGCCATACACCACCAGTATGTTTTTTCTGACAGACAGAACTGTTTTCCATTTCACCTACACATTGTGACATATTGTGAGTTTGCACTCTCCAGTCGTCCTGCTTGTCACCATCCTGCATTCCCTTTCCTCCCAGTAACCTATTATTGCATAATTTGGCCTCAGGGATCAACAGCAGACAGGGGCATGGGGAGAGACAAATAGAAAGAGAGACAAATGAAAGGAAGTAAGCAAAAAAGCAGCTAGGCAAACATTGGTTTAAAGGGGAACTATGCCGGTTTTTTTTTAACCTTGATTTACCTTAAGTGAACAGCTTCATAGTCAGTGGAATGGTTATATGACTTTTTTTCGAGTTGAATGGCGGTCATCTCACTTCCCCATAGCGCCTGTGAGCAGAAAAACCACCCTTGCCGGGCTCAGCGTCAGGAAGTATCGTGTGATATCAGGTCTCGCGATGTAATGAATTGCTTCACGGCACTGCACACATACGCCCATTCAGGAACCGGCTAACAAGGTAGCGATGGAGTTTTTCACACTATTGTCATGGCTGAGCCGGCAAAAGAGAAGCAGAAAGCATTGTCGGAGGAACAGAGAAAGAGGACACTGACCGAGCGAGGACTCAGACACAAGTAAACATAGGAGCTGCCAAATATCTATTCTGAAGCTGTAGGGGGAGCGCTATAGAGAAACCTGTGAGCAAAAAGCGAGAAAACAGTGAAGAAATGGCCAAAACTGCATAGCGCCCCTTTAATAGTGACTTACACCTGGCTAAAAATGGTTCCATTTGGATGACATTTTAACATTTACAGAAACGTTTAGTTATGTAAATTAATCAAGTTAAAAATGTTATTTAACATATATAGCATCATGCATGTTATATTAGGTTTGGTCAAGGGCTTTTGATGTGGAAAGTTAATGTGAAATGATTGTAAGCAGACAACCACACAGTGACATCCTTTTCACTTAAAAAAAAACATACATACTTCCACATGTGTTCACATTGTTTTAATTGAAATTTATATTTTCTATAATTTCTTACACTATATTATCTGGATTAATGAATAATAAAATCATCAAAATGGCCTCCAGCCTTCTACCAGTGATACGATCCCATTGATACATATAATCTTCACTAATAAATAAAACAACAAAGATACTGCTACTGTGAAGTGAGTTGATACTTTATAGGCTGCCATTGCCTTTGTATTCCATTTCTTTTAGATAAGACTTGCTTCATTTGGACCAGTACAACTTGACATAGACCCTGCTTCAAACCAAAGAAAGCTTTAAGGTATTGAGGAAACAGGAAGCTTCCCAAAGAGAGTCATGTGCAAGAGAGATGTTACTTGATGCTGAGTTTATATTTAAACCACACAGAGTTAACTCGTCATAAAATGTGCTGTTTAAATAAAATGTCCAGTGTAGACACAGTGGTTATTGCATAGAGCAGAGGAGATTCTGTTCGATTCGGCCACAAGAATAGGCTCTAACACATTTAGCCTCAATTGCAGACTTGGATGGATGAACAAGACATACAAGTTCATCTATCATGTCGGGAGCGGCCAGACACAATTTGAGTCCCAGCCCATTAAATTAAGAAACACTGCAGCACAGAGAGTGAAAATAGGATGGGTGCGCTGATTCATAGCCAGTTGTCATTTCGCAACTGCTAGGATGTAGTCACCCTACATTCTAATTGTTAAAGGTGTACTCATGTACACAGTAAATAAGGAGTGGATATGATTTATAATGTTCTGGGTGTGAGAGATGCAAAACCAAGTGCAAACTAGTGTTGCCCATGTATGAGTATCTGAGAAAGACTGAGTAACGATAAGATTTGCAAGACAGAGTATTTGTAAAAGCCTGTGTGTGCTCGAGCTATAATCCTTGAGGCCTTAGCGAGGTGTGCATACATTCAGTCTTTTCCTATTGCTTCCCATTAATTCCACCTGTATACACTGGGAATGAGCCCCTGCTGGCCCTCACCCTTCCTGCCTCCTCCCTCCTTCCACTCCTCCCTGACTCTAAATCCCCAGATGTAGGCTTACTAAACACCCAGACTGCTCTCTTCTGTTGCATGCTCTCTGCACACCGTGTTCTTAGCCACAGCTCCACACATTACAATTTGAATGGATAGGATGAGCATATTTATTCAAATCAACATTTGAATGGCCATTTCGCTGGAACACGTAAGACAGCTGCTGAACTTTTGATAATGTTGCCATGGGAATGAGCACTGGCACAGTGCACGTGCCTCAGAGAGCTGAGGTGTTGCCAGCTGTCCTGAACATTTGCATTGTGCATGCCTGTTTTTTTTCTCCTATCCAGGAGTGTACAGTATGTGTGGAGGGGCCAGACCTTCACACTGTGGAGATAGGTCTGGCTAAGCGAGACTAATTCCCCTTTAATGTTCACTTTAAACTAATTAATAATAATGCTGTTTTAGCAAACATAATTAAGCATAGTTGTTTGTTTTTATATTCAAAAAGATATAAATCTTCAAAGGTTTTCTGGTACCACCCAACCCAGAATACAACAAGATCAATTAGATATCCAATGCAACGATATAAAAAGAATCTGGAAGTAATAACCATCCATCATGTTCACTTCCTAAACTTATAAATCTATAAATATAGTCTAGAAACTGGCAGAAAGATTCACCCTACTGCTGCTTCTTTCGATGAAATAATGCTGGATAATATACTGTGTGTGTATATTCTAAAATGTATTCCATAACTTCTATCTTCCTGTGGAAAGAGGGTCTGGAGGTTCCACTTTAAATGGGGCGTGTGACAAAATTTCTTTTAAAATCAGCCTAGACAGTTCTAAGTAATGTCATTCAATAGATATAATCCAGCGAGCTCAAAACATATAATACCTGCTCATTGTATTAACCACCATGTAAAGCGGATGCTGATGCCTAATATGGTCATGCCCTAAAAGAAGACTAAGATTGAGATTTGAAATGTTATTACTGACATCACTAATTTTCCAATCCCTTTGAATCTCAGACCAGTCCAGCTGGTTTATGTCTCAGTGTTAAATAGACAACACAAAAATTTATGTTAGATTTATCTTGCAGATAAAAAGTGTAATAGTCATGCTATGAAAGTGATCTTGGTTTTCCAGTATGTCTGAGAGAAATATCACACCTTCCCTGTGAGAGAGATGTGGGGTGATTGATGGTGTTTTTTCCGCTGGTGACTAATAGATGAGTGGGCAGGTGTGTTCCTCCTACAACATTACAACCTTTTAAAGAACAAAGATATACAAAATTAACAAAAATTCATAGTGAAAACCAAAATGGAAGCCTCCAAGTGAATGAGAAAGGAGATTACATTGGGCACATGAACTGTTGAATAATTGATTTTAGACAAACAAGCTGTTCTCATGTCTGAGCCATGACTGACTGAGAGAGGGGATCATAATGTTTTAACATGTGCTTGTTAAGCCTCAGTTATTAAGGCAGGATCCACAGCACTGTGGCACAGCTAACCTTTTGAACTCGGCACTGACGAGCTCTGTTTGCATGCATGCATACATGCGCCTGCACGCACACACGCTCCATATGGCACAATTAACCTTTTGAACTCCAAACAGACACACAGTCAGGCGGATACACACATAAATGTGCATCCTTAGACTTCACACGCAACTTTGTGTGAGTACATAGAGGTGTTCTGATTTACTCCTTCATTAGGAAGCCATCTTTTCTGTCTTTCTTCCTTGAAAGGCCACATTATACAGGGTTTGACTGAGCAGAAGCCACCTGATTCTCACGCATTTGAGTACTTTGGTAGCGAGAAAAAGGAATGCTGTTTTCTTGAGAGTACCAACAACCTATTTTCTACACTTTTAATTGCCTCTTCTAAGTATACATTATCAGCATGCCAAACAGGATGCCTTTTGAGAATTCAGAGCCTTTCATTGTATATGTACATACATATGGGCTAAGTGAGTGAAACATCCGGGCAGAGTTGTAACAGAATCATCTTAGTTTTTCCTAATTCATGCCATCATTTGGATGCTTTACATTGAATATTTCAACATTTGCCACATTGTACAGCTTTACATACCTTTGACTTTCAAGGAACCCTCAGGTACACATCCAGAGGGCACATGCAAATTCAAACCATCACATCTAAAAGCACAGCAAAACACACATCACAATAAAACACACAGAAGTTACAGATTATGAACCATTAGGTTCTTCTTCTGAAATATGTTATAGATCAAAATGATATATCATTCAACCTGTTTTCCAATTGAATTTAAGTGCTGAATTGGGAATTAAATTCCTAATCCAGTGCACTGCTCAGCATTCATTTATCAAAACACGACACAAGATCGGAATTTGTATCATAGAAGCCTTATTCCATCCAAATCTAACATCCATCCATCATCCATGAGCTATAAAGGCTTATCCTTTGGCGGGTGGCTGAAGCTGATCCCATCTGACTGTTGTTACCAATTGCTTGTCTAAACTCTGTCTTTGGTAATGGAACAAAACAAGCAATCAGCTAATGTTGCAACATAACTATTTTATAGTTAGCTGTTGTTCAGGAAACCTAATGGCACACTGAAGCAGAATAAAGCTGGAATAATGTTAGTATGCTCCTTGTGCCCCTAAATGACTCCAAATGGTCCCAACAACATCAGATATAAATTCCTATTCAGCAAATGCATGTTTATAGTTCACCTTCCACACACAAAAAAAAGCTAGCACTGGTATTGTCAACTCTGCCTCCACATTCAGAGAATGGTCTTCTTGAGTAAAAGCATTCACTCACACACTGAAGCAAAATGTGGCAAAAACAGGCTTTGTACTTTGCCAGTTAAGAAGCGAGTTCTTTAGATAGGTCTTCATGTTTCTGTTTAAGCCAATTCTTGCCGAGACATTGTTCTGCTGACAGCAGAGATAGCTAAGCTTTTTTTTTTTTAAAGCTGTTTTAGGTTTTAATAGGATTATAACTAACAAAATATAAATATTTAGTTATATATATATATATATATATATATATATATATATATATATATATATATATATATATATATATATATATATATATATCAGTTCCACTTAATCCTTATACTGTATACTGTATTACAAGTCATTAGTGAACTTACCAGGACTGTAAACCTGGGCACCAAGAATCCTTCAGTAGGTTTAACGCTGCAGGATGTCCTCCACCCTCCAAGCTCCCTGAAGGTGCAGACCAGCACAAATATTCCCGCCTGTTCAGGCTCCTAATAGGCCTGTTCCCGAAGTCTCTTTGTCTCTCTGCCTCCTCCTCCTCATCTCCATCTCCTGTGCCCCCTCCCTGTCGGACTCAAGTCCTCTGAACCCCAATTAGATAAACAGGAGATGACAGCAGCACTGGTGGAGCACAGCCAGAGAGATAGATGATGATAAAAGAGAGAGAACGAGAGATAGAGTTGGGCACAGAGAAAGAGGGCCTAAATTTTGTAGCTGCTTAGATCAAGCACAATGACGGGCTAGTATTTTAAGTATGTTTTTGGTTTTGGTCACAGGTGGATTTTTTTTTTAACCTGCACGTGTTTGAGAGGGGAACTCACGAGAAGGAAATGTCAATAAAAATCAGGTGGTATCATTATGGTATCCACCTCAGGCCACATCTAGGCACAAGCACTGGTGTTCCCTGTTGTTTTTTTGTGGTTTCAGAACAATATGTAGTTTCATCAAAGGCTTTTAGGAAATTTCCATATTCTCTCTTCACAACAATAAGCTCAATTGGGGTAACACCGTCCCACCAAGTTTTATGAGAGATGACTGCTGAATATGTATCTGTTTGCAGTTATTTGTCAGGTTGCAACACCGGTTTAGAAATACAACTCACTGGCTGGAGGGAATTACCACTTCATACTGTACAGTTCTGTTTCCCAAATCTTTTACAGCATTAAGGGGAAGCAATAAAATGGCAGAGAGAAAAAAATTAGAAAACAAAAATAAGTGCTGGAGATAATTAGGAAACCAAAAAACCAAGGGTGCAGATACAGTAAAACGAGCCACTAAATGGTCAGAAATGTTTAGTAAGTCACAGGTTATGAACTCTCTCACGGACTTACCCACGACAGCGTGCATATGAACACGCACATAGGACTTCTTTCCGTGATCATGCAGAACGGTGCCTAAAGCTCAGCCTCAGGCAGAGCCTTAAAGGTCATGATCTCTATGCCGCTTTAGAAGGTCGCACAAAGTTCATGACACAAGCCTGACCATATTTGGCTGCTGGCTCTCTCAAAGGCTTAGAGCTGAAATTTGAAATGATAGAGATGGAGGGAGGGAAGTAAAAACAGTAACTGGAATTTTCATTGGTTGCAGCTGGGCATCGTTGGAGCAATATGGACCTGGGCTTAATGCAGGAAGTGTGTGTTTGTGTGTGTGTGTGTGTGTGTGTGTGTGTGTTTGTGCATACATATGTGCATGCACGTCAATGTGTTTATCTGTGCATGCGTGTGAGAGAAGAGGAACGAGGGTTAATACGGACCAAAGCTTAGACATTTCCAGATACATGTGTGAGTTTGAAAAATAAACACATGCTCTTGCGTGCGTGTCTGCATTCATGCCGGCATGTGTGTGAGTGACAGAGATATTGGAGCAATATGAAAAAGCTTAAGCCGGAAAAATGGGGCTGCAGTTTGTAACCTGTGTGTGTGTGTGTGTGTGTGTGCTTGGAGAGTTTGGGCTGAGCAGGCCAGAGCAGCACAGAGGAGCATTTAAAACTATAGAAAAAATCATATCAAATGAAAAAACGTACAGCACAACAGAGTAGGAAAAACGTTCTCAGGTTGGTTGCTTCATCTTCTGTGGAAAAACACATTCCAAATGAGACTTACTTACTCATACAAAGTGACATTTAAAATGTGATGCTTTTTATTGTTTAAAATACAGAATTTCGAAGTGAAATTCAGCCGTGCTGTTGGGCCCAGACGCTTCTAAACGAGTCACAGGGTAGCTGTGTTCCACAATGTACAGCAGATTAACAGAGGTAATGTTCTGCTGCTTTTCTTGGTAACAGCATAGCCAATAAGTAAAAATATCACTACAAGTCTATTACAACCCTTGAAAAATCAGCAAAGTCAATTTTGCACACACTCAATCATTGCAAAACTGCATGTTACAAATCAGTGTGGGAGTGTTTAAGCGTCTCATTTCTCGACAAAGAAACCACCCTTTTTACACACTGAATAATTTAGATGGGAAATTTAATATGCTTGATTCAAATTGATTTGTGTGTGTGTGTGTGTGTGTGTGGGGGGGGTGGGTTTGTAAGTGTAGGTGCACATTTGAACTTAATGTACAATGAGAACCAAATTAATTATAAATGCATCCAAAACGATTCTGAATCCGTTTTAGAAGCCTGGTCTCGTCAGAGACTTACTTTAGATGCTGCAAGACGTAAACACACACAAACACCCACACACCTTTCTGCAACCTCATCTTTCCTCTGTCCCTCTTCATTTTTTTTCTTCTTTTTTTTTTATCTCCTCCCCCGTACTTCCTTTGTCTCTCTTATCGCTCTCTCCTCTCATCCCCTCCATCCTCTCTTCACATCTTCTCCTGCTCCCCTCCTCCTCTTCTAACCCCAGCCAGCAGGTCTACAAAGTAGTGCTTTCTGTGTGCCAGCAGCAATTCCTGGAGGGCAGTCAGGCAAACAAACCCAGCCAGTCCCCGCTGCATGACTCACAGAGAGACAGACAGAGAGAGAGAGAGAGAGAGAGAGAGAGAGAGAGAGAGGTAAAATCATTAAGATGTGAGGGCAAAAGGATTTTAAGCTGCTAAGAGCTGATGAGCGGGGGCAGGTTGGAGAAGGACATTGAAAAAAAGTGGAAAGAGAACGAAAGGCTGTGAGAGAGATTAAGAGTGGGAAGCTATGTAAGAGAGAAAGCCTGAGAGATAGAGAGAGATGGGGGCAAATAGGGGGCAACCTGCACGATCTTGCATGCACACGAGAAGAGCAGACAGGCACGCAGCTCAGCGAGGAGGCACGAAGAGAGCAAAATAACTCCTCCTCCTCCATCTCTCTATCCCTCTCCACCCCCCACACTCCTGCCCCCCCTTCTCTCTATCTCCCCCGTTCCCCTCTCCTCTGCCAAAAAAGCGAAGCTCAGCACGATAGTCTTTTACACGACACAGTGACCCCAGGCTGAGCAGAGAGTGGGGCTGAGGGAGCAACCAAAGGGAGGCAAAACGGTGCACTTGCAATGAAAGAAAGAAAATGGGAGTAACAGAAAAATTTGCTGATGGATGAGTCCCACATTAGACTAATTTAGAAACTTACATATGGCTGTCAATCACTGTGATTGTCATTGTGGTTCAAATTATACTTTCCTTGTGAAAAGAATTTTTTTTTAGTTTTACTGCTTACAATTCTTGACACGAGGGGACACCGTTTTATTTTAGAAAGAAACAGGGCCCAAGCAAGGATTTAAGATAATTATAATTATGAGGTCATCAACACACACCCCACCCCTCTCAGATACTTTTGATCAGAAATCAGGAAGATTCTATTTTTATTATTTGGTTTTATCCATACTTCATTTGTTTTGTTAACTTTTAAATTATGCTTTTGGTTAATTTTATGAATTAGTTTGGTCTAAAAAGTAGTCAAATTTAAACATAGACTCTTATAATGCTGTAATGAGCTTAGAAAATAAACAACATGTGGACAATTGAAGGAAAACTTTGGGTTATGAGCTGGAATTATTTTTTCCAAGAGAACCAGCGGAGACTCCAGGAAGTAACTGTGTGGCCAAAAAATAGTCCCACACATAACCCCCCATAAAACCACAAATTGTTGTTTATACACTTTGGTTATTGCACAAATTAAACAAACGAGATATATAGATAGATATAGCAGATGGTGTTCCTTTTGGAGATAGTCGGGGTAGCCATTTCTTTCTTTTCTCTCTCTTTTCAGTCTCCTAAGGTAATATTCCATTAATCCCCAAATTCACAAAAAGATAAATAAATAAATAGTGAGGACCTGACCTCATCGCCCCAAATGGTGTCTATGGCTCTGGAAACACATAAAACCTGCAAATAAGAACAAGCCAGATTGAGCGAAAGGACGGTTAGATAAAATGATTAGGGATATAAAGACAAGAGATGAGGTGAAAGAAACAACAGTGGGGAGAAGTTTGTCTGAGAAATGAGTGAAGTGAATGAGCTGCAGAGGAGGAGGAGGAAGGGCGGGGTGTTGAGTTCTTTTGCTGCGCCCCATGTGTGCTGTGTCTGGGCTGGGACAGACAGCTACCTCCGCTAGCCTCCCTCTGGACCGCATTAGACATGGCGCTCAGATAATACATTGCTGGGGATGTGGGGGAAGGAGAGCCTGGGGAGGTGGCAGACAGAGGGAGGGCTGAGCTAGGGTGAATTCTCTGGTGAACAAATAATCAGATGAACTCCTCAAAACTGCTGAAATATGACGCAGCTCTTATTGAGACCAGTGGTGCAGCCAACGGCATATGGCTGACAGTTACACTAAGCAGAACAACTACTATTCTTACTGCACATTGTATTGGCCGCAAGTTCTTTGATGCAATTATTACACATTTCTACGCTTATTTAATCATGTGACTCTCTGTAAGACAGCGAATAAGCATATTTCAAACTATTAGTTTAACTCTTTTCAGAAACAACTGGCTTTACAATACCTGCTTGTATGCATTTTCTCTAAATACGTTTCTAATGAATGAAGTCTGTATTATGCTAATTGTGCTGTGACCCAATTAAACGTCCTGCAGAGATCCCACGTTGAGAGTCTTTGGAGAGTGCCGATTGGTCTTATGTTTACAGGAATGTCTAGGAGGGAGGTCAACAAAACACCATTACCCTTACCCTTATTACCCTAATAAATCTGACTCGACATGATTTGAATAAAGCATAAGTTCACCAATTCGTCTTTTTTTTTTGTTTCTTTATTTAATCAATGTTACATTAAACTAACATAAATAATTTTTTTATGAACAAAAGGCACACAGTTCAAATATAAACAAAGAGAACGTCTGTACAGTTTGTCTTAATAAAACATGTCTACAGTCTCTGAGCGAGAGAGCGGTCCAAGAGAGATGAGCTTCAGGGTGGTTTGTTGACGAAACGCTACAGCGCTGCATGAAACTGTCCGCTGTTCAAACCCCCGCAAGGAAATAATGTGGTGGACGCAAAGGCAAAAAAACGCAAACCGAGCACAGAACTGGCTTCATGTGAAACCTCTGCCGGGAGGTTTTCTGTGGATGTCCATTTGTAAAAGTCCCACTGAAACTCACGTCAATTGTGCGTTTGAAGAGGCCACAAGTTTCATTTCCACTAAACTAAAAGATTCAAACACGCAGCACATAGACTTGAAAAAAACGTAAGGGCCAGAGGCTGGGTAAACACATACAATGATTTTCGTAAGAGAATGACGGGGTCAGTGTCGCCATGGTTTCTCTATGGAAGCGTCTAATTGCTTGGTAGCTTCTTCCTCCAAATAATTCAGCCAGTTGGTCATTCACAGTACTGGCAGGACGCTAACTGTCTACTACAGCATTTGCCCTGATGTGGAGTTGAGTTAATGTACAGCCATACGACTACGTCAAAACTATATGAGGACTAGGTTTGGTTTTTCTTGCATCTGCTCCAGATCATAAAATCCGGTTGTGATCATTACTAGGCTCCTGTTCATACTAGATAACAAAGTATGGTATATGAGTCCAGTCAAGTCAGTTAGGGTCGCAGCTGTTGTCAGTTGTCATCCACCTCTGAACACTGAATGAAACAGGTGTTGTCCTTTGCTAGTCCAGTTTTGTCCAGTTTAATCTGTTCCAGACCAGTCTTTTGTTCTTTACTGCAGTCCAGTCTGGTTGGATCGAGTTGACTGCAGACCTTAATCAAAGTATTCACAAACATGTCTTAGACTGTTTCAACCTGTATAGAGCAGCAGATTTAAGGTGAAGTTTAGTCTGGCAAAGTGATTCCGATAAAGTTGAATAAAGCAACAGCCATCAAGTACTCTAAAGTAAATTTCAGCTTGTTACTGGTCTGAACTTGTACCTTTTATCTTAAGTGGCAAACTCCACCCATCTGGCACCGTAACAGACTAAAACAAACTATGAGTAAGTATTTGCAAATACAGACAGACCCAGGGCTGATCCAGGGCTTAGACGGCGACGGTGCCGGGTACTTCCTCATAGTGAATGATAAAGTAAGGGTAGCTCTGGTCATCGTTGAAGATGACATAGATCTGAGGGTCCACCCAGTTGTCCACACAGGAGTCATAAAGGTCACTGGAGGGGTCACGAAGATTGATGGGTGGAGGTCGCCGCATGGAGGGATTTCCTACAGTAAACCTGTATAAACACAACAAAGAGGACAGAGACAAGTTTAGTTATGTGGTCGGGAATATACTAGCGAGTGTAAACTGGAAAGCAATGGTCTTTGCATTTGTGTTATATAACATATTTCCATTCAGCTATGCAAGTCTGGAGTTACAGAAGATGAATGTACCATCTAAAAGAAGACTCTTATAAATGTAGTGATTACAAGAATGTGGCTCCTCTGTGTGTTTTAGGGCACCTTAAATAATATAAGCACATGCAGTAAGTGCATGAATTGAATGTACTGTAATTTTGTAAAATGAGCCAGCACATTGTAACCTATTTGTTTTTTCATCTCTTAAATATTGATGTCAAACCCTTAAGACCCGTAATCCATCAAACTTTATTCCACTGTCTCTGGGGTCACAAATAAAATGTATTAAAATAAAACATTTTCAGCTACAGACAAAGTTGGTAGATATAGTTTCAGACAGAAGAGTCTGCTGCACCATATCAAAGCTGTTGATGTATGATGGGTTCAGCCAAATCAGCGGTTTTCCATGTGAGGCTCTAGATTTGACTTGCATTTTAAGGACTTGGAGTAGCATGACACATAGCATGACTGAATGATGGTCATGGAAAAGAACCTCCGGATTTCCATGATCCAAATTAATGCTGATATGTTCTGTGAATTTATGTTTAAAGAATTAAGACTAAGATAGCGATAAGATCAGAAAGGGATGTTATGCAGAGGCACTAAAACATGTAACCCCAATTAAAAACAATTTAGCATTCACCAAACTATGTCACTTCCAGCTAACACATCACATCAAATCATGATGTTCTAGTTAAGATATACCACTGATACAAAGAAGAATTAAACATCTTATGCCACTAATATTAAGAAATGTTGAGGCTCAATATCACATTAAATACAATGAGAAAAATACTGTGAGACGACTTAATGATTTAAACACGTATATTTTGTTTATGGAGAGGAAACTATCCCTTTAATATATCTGGTTGCATTGCTGGCAATGTTGTACATGAATGAGGAGGAATGCTTTATGGCAATACTGGACTTACTTATTTATATTTAGGAAATACGTTGACTTTTTAAATATTTAATTTGCTGCATTAGCCAAAACCATACAAATTATTTATTTTAATACACATTTGAATGTACTAAAAATGTACTATATTACAATTTTTTTTTTTTTTTTTTTTTTTTATATATATATATATATATATATATATCAAATACCAATTGCGATATAAAATTACACATACTGTGATAAAACGTTTAATCCATATTACCAACCTGTAATAAAGCATTTTTTGCAGTGATTAAATTGCAACAGAGACATGAGACATCCAATCTATAATCAGAGACACACACACCTGCCAGTGAGCACTTTGGCCAGAAACATGCAGTGGACTCCTTTGGGTGAACGCTTGGAGAAGTTGTGGGAGTAGACAGCCTTGCGGGCAAAGTATGAGCCCTGGCCAAACATAGTGGCGTGTTTGCCGCAGACTCGGGGGTCAAAGTTATGCTTGCAGATGCCCTCCACCACGTCAGCCGAGGTGCCGTGGAAGAGGTGGCGCTCGCTCAGCAGCCGGTCCATCTCTGACATACGACGGGACATGTACTCCTTCTTCCTGTTGGAGCGAGAGAGAGACAGAAGGTGAGTTTTTGTTTTTATAGCTTATTTCTTCATTTTAACCTGACAACATACAATAAAAATAATAAATTCTGTCATCGCTCAGGTGTTGAATTAGTATACAGCCGGGAGCAGTCCTGCTTTTTTTATTCAAAAGTTGTGATGATGTGACAGCCTTGTTTGCTCTAAACCGGGTATGAACATTGAGCCTAATCCGTTTCTTGAGCAACACACGCACACACACACACAGCTCGTTTGATGTGAGCGGATCAATCAGGCATGCGGAGGTGAAAGCGTTTCGAGCCAGAGAGGCTGTGACCCGGGCGTGACCTCCCATGACCACGCAGCTTGTGACCTGACAGACGGACACTGCTTGCATCTGAGCGTGTGCACATGCACGCACAGTTACAGCTTCACTGTTATAACCCGAGTGAGGGTGGACACACACACACACACACACACACACACACACACACACATATTGAAACCGTGTGGTACCAGTCAGTGTGGGAGAGTGTAACTGTCACAGCTGATAGAACCAGCCCTGCTGTAACCACAGCGGTTAACCCACTGTGTTTGCGACAGGAAGACAATCTTCACAAAAACATCTCTCCATCCGCTGTGTTGACACACCACCTCTGACTCCTTCTCACGAAGTCCCACAAAGCTGGTCCCATTTGCCCTATTTTTTTTTTTCCTTTCCTCTTATCACGTTGTTTCTCATTCACCCTGTGTTTGTTGTTAAGAAATGTCTTTATTCATGTTTCTGTCTGCAAGTAAATTTGCAGCAGTGACTGAAACATTTTGAGCAAACTGAATAGAACAGAAATCTGCTCAGAAAGCTTAACAATACATTTTGCGACACAACAGCAAAATATGTAAAACTAGGACAAAAAAGGAACCAAATAATTTAACACAACAGAAACCACACTGCACTAATATTTGGTACCACTTTGGGTTAATAATATCATATAAACATAGATATGAAAGACTTATTTATCTGCTTGTAACCTAAACACTATATTAGGTCTCCAAGTGTGGTCAAATGTTTTGACTGTGAAAACAAATTACAATCACACCACCACTTAAAATCATACCATTCTTATAACATAGTAGCTGGTGATAATTTCAGCAGTTCAGCAGAGTCACGTTTAATAAAGCAACCTACAAATGTGTCAAAGTCATATGCCACAGCTGCACCACACAGCGTGTAAAGGTTAAAAAGATGCTTCTAAAAGAATTGAAGACACTCAAACCTGACAACAGTGAACCTTCTAACCCTGACGGAAATGTGTGCTCTGTTTTACAAAGTATTTACACATGTTGTCAGGGTTACTGGTTACGATTATTGGAAATGCTTCATGAGGTTAGGTTAACCTTAGATTATCTCCAAAAATGAGGAAGAGCTTTAAAAAGTAAAAAGCTTGCGCTCCTCGGCTCACCTCTTGTACTTCTCCCAGAGAAAGGGGTTCTGCACACGCTGGATCTTGAGGATCCTGAACTTGGTCTCCGAAACCGTCTTGTGGAAAAGGCTGTACACTGTCCGGTAGCTGCGGTCTTCACGTGAGACCGGCACCTGCAGGAAGTCCTGGCTCATCGTCATGGGTAACCATGTTTCCGGAAAGAGGCTGGGTGGGTTTATGGAGGTCGGCGAGAGGGGATGCGACACGGAGAGATCCATGGATGAGGAGGAGGAGGAACAGGGGAGGGGAGATGAAGAGAGGCCGCTTAAAGTCCTAGAGAGAAAGAGATAGAAAACATGTTAGATATTTGGTTTCCTAGTAAGGAAATTACATGCAATTTTGAATTCCGAGGAAAGTTGCTAGAAAGAACTATGTAATGTCGTACCAATGATGAGGAAATGGAGACAATTGTTGAGTCCAATTCATTAATTTAAAATTACTTGCTTAGCATAGATTACTGAAGTCAAGAAGTTTGAAGTCAATGCTCAACAAATTGCGGACGGCCTCATGTTAAAAAACATGACATTTGTCGACTAACAAGGATGCAATTCAACATACGTGTAGATTAATATGGCAATAATGAATCAATATTAATTGGAGTGTTCATTTCCAGCAGCTGATCTCCAGAGGAAATTCTACTGGAATCAACAACCTCTTATAAACTGTCTTAAAAGCTTATTTTTATTCTCACTATAATTAATACCAAATTACATAGACCTTTTCAGGAAACCTTTGAGGAATAAACCCATAAAAACTTCCTACGATTCATTCACTTTTGTTCCCCACCATGAATATATACATAATATCTTTCAGTATAATTTACCAAAAGATAAAAAAAAAAACTAATAAATGAAAACTGTGACAACATACGGTCTAATAAATAAATAAAACATATTATGAATATATTATTATAACCCACTCCTTTCTATAGGCCTTTACATACAGTACAACATGCAAACATAGAATTACTTTAATAACAACTACCATTTTAGACAGGACAATGTCTTGGATCAGCGTAAAAGAGTTTACTTTGATGAAGACATGCTTCGCGTTGAAATGTTAGTTGCTGCACCTTATAAACAGGTCCTACTATAAACTAACCAACCACAAGCCATACATTACAGCTCGCTACCTATCTCTACAAAACCTCTGTCCGCTGCGATGAACTGACGCAGCTTTGCTTTGCCCCATTCATACTCCACCAACTGTCAACAATGACATCACTGCGCTGCTGAGTGGAGCAGCTCCACAGCAGCCGTCACCGACAAAACAAAACAGCAGGGCCACACGAAAATGAAACCCAGACACCAAACAAGACAACAGGGAGGCAGAGTGAGGGAGAGACAGGAATGAGAACAAGAGAGAGGGAAGAATAAAGAAGCCAATTGCGGAGCTGTCATGAAAGCGACAAAAAGGCTATTGTGTCTGGCATTTGAGTCAATAAAAGTATTTGGCTGTCAAGTCAATGCTCTTTAAGTGTAAATGCTGTTAGCCCTATCAGCCGTAAGAGAGTGTGCATGTGTGTCATCAAGAGACTGTGATCAGTGCGACTCTGAGTCAGTGAGACAGTTTTTCTCATCTCTCATCTCATCTCTCTCTCTCTTATCTTGTCTGTCCGGTCTCGATCTCTCCCTGCAATCGATGTCTCTATTCCCCTGTGTGCTTTGAAGAGATCACAGCACAGCCGGCTGCAGAAAACAAGTGTGAAATGAAAAGGGACAGATACCAAGAGAGTGATAGAGTTTAGGAGAGAAAAGAGTGAAAAAGAGAAAGATTAGAACAGATAATGGGGGAGGGAGAGATGGCTGAAAATAACATAATCAGGAGAGATAGAGATAACAGAAGGAGAGGGAGGGAGGGTGCCAATCAAGCTAATGACCTCAACCTCTAAGCCTAGCACAGATTGTCACTCACACACACACACACACACACACACACACACACACACACACACACACACACACACACACACACACACACACACACACACACACACACACACACACACACACACACACACACACACACACACACACACACACACACACACACACAAAAACAAAAACAAGCTGACTGTGCAATCACATTTTTGTCCCCGCAATGTGAATTAATCGCAACAAATAGATGAAAAGTCCCAGGAACAAATCCCTCGATCCAAATTCCACCTCCCCACAGTCACAGTTCACACTCCTTCACTCACCATCTCTACTTTGCTGTACACCCCCTCTGGAAACCATTTAGACCTCTCTCACTTCCTCTTACTGTGTTCTCTATCTCACTTGCTGTCTCTTTCTCCCTTCATTCCTTCCCTGTCTCCAGCTTCCTCCAGCTAATATTCTCCCTCTCCTGCTCTCCATTTTGTCTCCTCTTGACTGTCAAGGCCCTGTGGGAACAGCTCGTACTAGAGTTTGCTCTGTGCGGGACACTGGCAGAACACTGTTACAGCAGCCTGCTTGGCAAGGGAAGTGAAATATTCTGCAAATGGGGTGAGATGACTCCACTTGTTTCCAATCTGGTATCACTTGTTTCAGGAATATCACTGAGGCGAGTGCGGCGAGGCAGATCACTTCACTATAAAGAGAAAACGGCAGCTGAAAGATGAAAATTCCGGAAACCAGCGTATTTCCTTTCAGAAGAAAGCTGTGAGACAAATAAGATTTCAGACCAACTGAAATTACGTCAGTGGATATTTCTTTGATATTGTGGGCGCTCACTGGATGTCCTTTCACTCTCTTTATTTGTTTGCTCTGTCCTCTCTATTCACCTCTTGTCTTATTTGTTCTCATTTGCCTCGTTATCTAATTTTCCGTCTCTGGTTCAGGCCCAGGAAATGACCTCTGCCTTTCAACTGAGGACTGACTGTTCCGACACTTTACCTTGCTATTAATTAACAGATATTTGTAAACCCTGATGATTACCACGATGTTTTTTTTATCCTTCATCGAGATTATAAAGGCCGCTCAGAAGCAATACTTTTTGCATCCAAATAGCTTCCATATCGGCAACACCAAGCATATTTGAAAATTAGCTTGTTCCGTCAGCTCGTCCTTTATTTTGACAAATGATTGGCAGACACAGGACATAGTCTAAATCCTTATGTCAGCATGCCAACAATGGTAGCAAGATGTTTAGCAGGTTCAATGTTTGCCATTCTTACCATCTTAATTTAGTGTGTTAATATGCTAACATTTGCTAATAAGCCCAAAACACAAAGTACAGCTGAGGCTGATGGAGATGTCATCAGTTTTGCAGGTATCTGAATTAGTATTGGACAAATTTAAACACTGACCTAAATCAAAAGTCAGAGGATCACCAAGGTTATTACAATTCACCCTGAGGGGGACATGAATGTCTCTACAAACTGTCATTGCAATCCATCCAATAGTCGCCCGATAGTGGGTCGACCTACACACTGACAGACCGACATTGCCATCCCTAGAGCTGTGCCGCTAGCATGGCTAACAAAACCCAACTCTGGATCAGTAACATCCACACTCTATATGTCCTTACCTCCTTTCCATTTTAAGAGCATCAGGGATATTGAAATCAAGTGTTAGAAGTCTTTACTTACTGTAAGTGGGGTGTAAGCATCACAGAGGACATGAACATAGGCCGCTTCTTGATCTGACGCCTGAACCCAAAGATGGCATTCTGCTGGAAGCCCTCCCTGATGTTGAGGATATACTGGTTCTGGAGCGTAATGAATCGCACCTCCTTAAGACCCCTCGAACTCGCCTCCTCTATGAGCTTCACCACCGGCTGTGGAGGAGAAGAGGTGGAAGATAAAGAATAAATGAAGAAAAGGAAGAGGAGGACAAAGACAAAGAAGAGATCAGACTACAATTGTTTATCATTATATACAGCTGACTGTTCTACATTTTCATTCAACGGTGGAAAGAGGAAGGAAGAGTTTGGAGAGGGAAATGTCAGTGAAGCGTGGTGTAATGTAGATAACAAAAAGCTGAACTGATAACGACATCATCAGGACAAACTCACACTTATGCACAGATAGAAAATAGTCATCTGGTGAAATAAACTGAAATTAGCTGGGGACAGCTGTGTCACAAGGGGTGTTTAGGTGTGTATATGTGTGTGTATGTGTGTCTAAATCGATCCCATCACAGTGGCTAGACAATCGACTGGTGTGGGCAGAGTTAATGCGTCTGGCCTCATGTTCATGGAGCGTACACGCAAACACACACACACATAATTGCACTGAGTGGCTTACCTCAGAGTATTCCCTCCAGCCAAAGTTGTCTCTGCAGTAGTACTTCCACACTGTTTGACAGCTGGGGGTGGGGTTTGGGTTCGTTGTGGGCGTAGGTAAAGGGCTGGCAGGAGTGGTCAATCGCCGGACACGGTCAAATTCCAGGTCACACACTCGCATTGCCCCGAAGTCTAGGGAAAATAAGCGGCTCCTGAAAGACAAAGTTAAAATCATTGTGAAAAAAAATAACTAACTGCTGCAGTCAGCAGAAAAAACCCACAACGGCCAGCTAACATGTAAGCTATGGCACGGTGACCTTGTTGTTGTATGGTCACAGTTTATGATTCCATGAAACCTTAATTTAACTTGCCCTGGAGCAAGACGACCAAACCTCTAATTGCTCATTCAGTAGGAGTCACATGACTTGCATGCCATGTCACACGTAAACATGCAGAGAATAGAAAGAAACGAGACGTACATGATCAAAACATTATATTTACACACACTGAAAACATGAATAACACTGGAATGATTCACATAATAATCTTTACTTTTAAAACAGACCAGCACAGAAAGAATATGCCAACATTTAAACCAGAATGACGTAAGCAAGACTGCCAAGGAATATGCTATTTCTGCCATTTCACTATGTAGCATAATGGCTACAGAAATAGTTCAAATTAGGGAACTCTTATGTCTGTATGGTAAATATGACACTACCAACAACAGCCAGTAAGCTTAGTTTATATTGTGTTTATATAATGTTTTAAGTAAAGCGGTTTTGAGTTTCTGATTGGGGGATTTCGTTACCTTTGGCTGTAGCTTCATATCATATTCAGTGTACATACACGTGAGTAGTTTCGTTCTTCTCATCTAATTCTTGGCAAGAAAGTAAACGAGCCTATTTCCCAAAATGCCGAGCTATTCCTTCAAAAGCTTTGCCCCTCATTTTTGTGATCTGACATTCGTCTTCTCAAGTAGCCATCAGTCAGGTAAATAGAAAAATTATTTTGTAACACACTAAAGTATTAGCATGCGACGTAAATAAATTGTGGAAACGCATAATCTTATAATATGCATACAACCTTCCTTAACCTCTCTCTGCCTCGACAAGCGTGGATCAAACCCACACCGTGTGTGTGTGTGTGCATCCGTCTCTCTACATTAGTCCTCCATAGGGCCTCTGGCAAATCCTTTCTGGGTCAGACATACCACTCACATAAATGTGGGCATCATAGACTGGCACGCTATGCCATGGACAGCAGCCAGACAGAGAGGCAGACACACACATATACACACAGCCATACACATATGCATGTACACCACACACAGAGATACATGCAAACTTTGCAAAACACAGTAACAATGCAGACCGCCTGACAGTGTTAATAAGCTCATTGATTTTTGCCGGGAAACTAATTGGATGTCATGTCAAAGGTTAGACATCGGTGAGTGTGTGTCTGTCTGGAAATGTGCGTGTCTGGTCGGTGTGTGTGTGTGTGTGTGTGTGTGTGTGTGTGTGTGTGTGTGTGTGTGTGTGTGTGTGTGTGTGTGTGTGTGTGTGTGTGTGTGTGTGTGTGTGTGTGTGTGTAAATCAGGGGTTGTGTCCTGGTAACGTATGTGCCTCAGGTTTGTTCTAAATAAAGCAAATAAATTACAGTCATTAGATGTTTCATCTAAAACACAGAGAAGCTAAGTGTGTGGACCTGCTGAGTTATTAGTTCAACAGCCTGCATAAGTGAAATCTTGGGTTACAGACACACATACACAAACAGACATCAGTTTTGGTCAGGAAGGTGATAATGAAAGGTGCGGAGTCATTTCCCACAAACATACATAAACTGAAACAAATACTAAGTACGCTATATTTACAGTCAGTGTTTCAGCTAAGTCACACTGTGACTGCATCTCTGTAAGAGGAAGTGAAATAAGAAAAAAAATAATAAGCACATGCAGAAACACAACAGTAACTGAGGATTGAGTCACTGATGATCAGATCACCAGATTTCCAGAAAGACAAGGCAGATGCAGAATGCAGATGTCCACGAGTTATTTCTTTCTGAACTGCATTCAAGCATTTAAGTAACTAAAACTCATGTTTCGGTTTCATGCAAACAAAAATCTAATTTGAATATCAAAGGCAGAGCTAGAACAGAGAAACGGAACAGAAAGGATGACGGAAATAGGTGCTACAGGAAAAGACAGGGATAAAGAAGGATGTGAAAGGCAAGAAACTGAAAATGTAGCACAAACAAATTAAGTTTGAAAACAGTTCATCCTTTACTTCACCTCTGGTCAGCTTGTTCTCTTCTGCTAATATTGGCATTTTTTTCACAATTTGTTCTGTCATCTCTCTGCTCTGTATCTTGTTTCACTGCTTCTTTCTGTTTCTCCACACATATGTTCTCTGTACTATGTGTCTGAAAAAGCAAGATGCACCTGGATGGCCTTTTCTCTTACTTTACTGCCTTGGTCTCTCAGTAGAGAACATTTTCTGCCTGCAATGGTGTGTTGTGTTGTGTGCGAACTCAAGAGTGCCTTTTCAGGTTTTATTATGAGCAACTTAAGTGAACTTAATTGTGTCATTTACAAGCAGTCTCCCCGCCTCACTCACTGATTAAGTTGATCACTCACACAGACACACACAGACACACACAGACACACACAGACACACACAGACACCTCCAGAGAGGCCAGTCAATGATTTTAAAAATGTTTCACAGAGTCCTTTCCCCTCCATCGCTTCCAGACTAGTTTGAGCTGTTCGGAAAAAAAATTCCGCCGGTTAAATGAAGTGCACTGAGATTCTGTGCTTTCAAAGTGGAGGCCAATCAAAAGTTGGAAAGAGACGCAAGGCACACCCTCTCTGGCAAGGTCGACACTTTCAAGACCAAGTTTGTGCAAAGGTACACACATCAAAGTCAACTGAAAATGCAAATTGACGCATTTTAGTTTTACAGGAAAAAACCCAACTGCTGACTAGGGAGCAGTGTTTGTATGCTAAAGGTGAAAGAAGAGGGCCCATGAGCAAAGCATGTGGGTTGAAACTGCACAAATTGGCTCTGTTCCTGCAGCGGGCAGATCCAAGGTGTGAATGTGTGGATCAGTGCTGAATGTGGGAGCAGGGTGTTGCTGGAGAAAAGAGAAAGCATGTTCAGCAAATTTATCCCTTGGATAAATAAAGGTTAAGAAAACTCACTGCACTGTCAAAATGGCTGTTAATCCCCCACACTGCCTTTAGCGTGCACACACACACACACACACACACACACACACACACACACACACACACACACACACACACACACACACACACACACACACACACACACACACACACACACACACACACACACACACACACACACACACACACACACACACACACACACACACACACACACACACACACCAGCATCAGTCATGCTATTGTGAACGTCACAGGCTAGAAAAAAAAAATTAAATAACATGAGAGCTCACTCACTCACGTACAAACACACACACATTCTTTCGACAGATTCATGTACACACGCGCGAACTTCATCCAGTCACGCCTTGATAAGCCAGTCAGTCAACCAAATCTGCTGACGAAGGGTTCACACGCACGCACGCACGCATACTCTTGATGTCATGGGTTAGTGTTATTTCCTTATGTTAGAGAGCTATTACTTTCCAGTTATCTATTTAAATGTGCTTTTTTTATTATTATTTTTGCTCTTAGGGCTGTGAACAACATTAAGTCAATAACGCAAAGAGAACAGGAAACTATGTTCACCATCATCTCCTGCATGTCCTGGATTGTTCCTGTTAGGGTGTGTCTCCGTCCTCCTCTACAGCATATCATTGAGCTCATAGTTCAGGGTGTCCTCTGTCTCAGTCCTTTAACCCTCTTTGAAATTTTAAAACTCTTTCCAGTGTACAAAACATTAAAGAACCAGAGTAAGATTGGACGATAACTGAGTCTGACATTAAAAATAACAATTAATGACACTTGAAAAAGAGAAGAGGATACTGCGCTTGAGTGCAGAGGCAAAGCACACACACATTTCCACATCTTTTACACGTCTTTAGAGAAATAGAGTAATAGAGGGGTGAGACAAGGAAATGTACAGGACAAAAGATCCAGTTAGGAAAAAGGAGGGAGAGGTTGAGAGAGGAAAGAAAGACGGAGGGTTGAAGGCAGACTCTGAGTAACAAGAGGCAGAGCGACCCAGACCTCGCCCGACTGATTCATGGCATGGGCTGTCTGACACGTTATAGCCACACACAAACACACACGCACACACATTATCTTGACACGCCCTGTTTTTACACATGCACAATCACCACATGCAAACAAAGCTCTTATAGACACAACCATTCTTGATTTTCTTTGATTCGTGACACAATGAGGTAACATGGATTCCACTGCGATATAAACATACGCTCACTCACACACACTCCGTGGTGTCAGGTCACTCTGCCCTTGGTGGGTGCTCGGTGACTTTTTCATGTCAATTAATGACAAGCAGGGCTTTTATCACCTGGCCAACAAAAGAGTCACACACACACACACACACACACACACACACACACACACACACACACACACACACACACACACACACACACACACACACACACACACACACACACACACACACACACACACACACACACACACACACACACACACACACACACACACACACACACACACACACACACACACCCTTAGTCATGGTTACGAAAATAATCTGAAATATGTTTTTCAAGTCCGCCTTACGAAGATATTACAGGAAATTGGCATAATAATAGGTTATTCCTGTAAATAAGAAACATCACATACTACTTTTTAAATAAGCCATGGAGGAATAAAACACATACACGCACACATACACACTTCAACACAGCATAAATCTGTTAACAAGCAAGTGTACAGCTGAAGATTATCACAGTATAACTTTTAGAAGCGATGACTATGACATTCCTCCTTACTGCTGGGTTCATGACTAAGGCGGATTAGTCCGACTTCCATTCCTGCTTATCCTATGGATGGGATTAACCTGTACTATGGATCATACACACATGGGAACAGCTCAGCGCAGAACACACATACGCTACAATAGACCGTACAGGACATAATCAGAAGCAGACACACAAAAACGCTCAATCGTCTTCTTGTCGTTTTCACACACACACACACACACACACACAGCAGATGGCAGATCATGCCTGTGTTGCCATACCGACAGTAGAGCTTGTTAAGTCATCTGCTGCTCTTTAGATCACTAACAATGTTATCATTTAGCTGCGGTAACCACGGTGATGCCTTCCGTGTGTGTGTGTGTATGTGTACTTTCGTGCAGAAAAAGACAGGCTGGATTGCGTCTCTAAAGAACCGTATCAAAAGAGATCTCACACACACCCAGTACAACACAAAGCTTCGAGTAAATGACTGAACTGAGCACTCAATAACCAGAACAGTTTGAACGCTACGCAGTTTATGGACTTTCCTGTTCGGTCTCATCACCTGATCAGCTCTTAAGAGCCCCAAACCAATACTGACTTTACCCTGGGTCAAAATATCCCCCAAACCAACCACTTAATAACATTCACATCCACCGGAGGCAGCTTAACCACCTATATTAAGTCCTAACCTGTGGTGTAAATAAACACTGGATTGGAATCGGATAACACTTTTGTTTTGTTTTGTTTTTAAACAACACCCTACACAACTAGGAATTAGCCAGTGTTTACTTACTGTGGATGAATGGCTTAACACAAAAACCCACAAACTTGGAAATGTTATTTGTCAGAAATGTCATGTGTGTCAGGAATGAAAAGGTTTTACGTCATGTCAAATGTTTTGTGTTAGGCTTTCAATCTACCATTCTAAAACAGTCAAACCTGTTTTGGGGTCAGGGTTAGTCAGGGTTGAGTGCTTGAAAGAAATGTAGAAATGCACTCCAGAAGCAGCAACAGGGAGAGTAAAGAATAGCCATGATGAGAATGTATTCGACGGTTACAGACCTTCCAGGTGAAATTTAAAATGTGTTGACAGTGCTTGGAATGGTATAATTAAGTGAAAACAAGTGTAAATTCAGTGATCATCTAGCTTGTGCATGTGTTAAGTGACTTGAAAAACTAATTAACAGAGAAGATGTCAGAGACAGACTCAACTTTTAAAATATCACATAGAAAATTAAAAGAAACAACTCCAATAGCCTGTGTGCTAACCAAACCATGACCAAACAAATTGTGCACATTACAGAATAAATTCCTTTTGCTCAATATAAAAAGGGAAATTATCATTATTATCATCATAATGACAAACGTATGGTAAATTATTCTGGCATTTCTATTTTCTAGCGTAGTTTCAGTCAAGTGGGCCAGCTGGTCTCTTCTGACTGTGCGAGAGTGGAACAGGCTCAAAGGGCCTCTGAAGAATTTGGGTTGACACCACCAGGTGCATATCCTGTTTGTGGAGCAATATGCACTTTGCATAGTTTCAGTTGAAAACATGAGTCAACAAGTTGAACACACATACAAATCTTTGTGCGCACACGCAAACCCATGTGTATGTGTCTGCAAGTGCATGCGCAGTAAGTAGATGTAGTGTGTGTGTGTGTATGTGTGTGTGTGTAGTGTCCACACTGACATAAACAAAGACAAATACACATGGCCGCTCAAAGGGCTCAGTTAATCATGAAAGACCTGATGATGTGGACGTGGTTGATAGTTTGAGGGTATAATGGCATAAAGAATATGTTTATACAGACTGCACTTTTAACCTGATTCAGACAATAATGTGACGAAGACATGACCAAGAGTGTTTCCTGATTACATTATGAGATCATACTTGAAGTGAACATAAAATAGTTAAATGTGGTAAACTTTAAGTTGCCGTAAAGGCGTGTTTACAACTTAATCAACCGATAAGTATGACAGTTCAACTACTTGACAATGTCCACTTTCTGCAACTGTAATTGCTACTAGAACAACAGGCTGAAAAAGTAAGTTGATTCATTTTGAAACAAAAATACCAAACGTTCTCTAGTCCCAGCATCTTAATTGTTGAGGAGTTGCGGCTTTTCTTTAACGTGTGCGATAGTAAAACACAAACCAGACATTAGAAGGCATCAAATCTGTGATTGTGAAAAGCGCTTCAGACCAAATAATTAATCGAGAAAACATTTGCCAGATTAATCGTTAAGGAAAACAATCAATAGTCCTAGCCCTAAACTGTACAGAAGAAAATATGTCTGGCACCAGAAAAAGAACAGCTTGCTGGCAATATATTGGTTGGTATAGATTTTCATGGACATAGTAACATGACATCATGGGATAAGATAGGATGGTGGGACTCGGACTTTGTCATGTGGGCTACTATGGAGGGGACATCTTTAATCACTAATATAGTAAACTGGAATATAAACAGAATAAACAGATAAGTAACCTGTGTTTAAAAAAATGTGAACAGTGCCCATGTAGATGTACTCATTGTGCGTGATTGCTTGTGTGTGAATGTACCTGCATACAGTACAGTTACATTGGAAGTGGTGCATGCTCCTTTATGTCACCTCATTGGGGCTTGCCAAGTGCTTGCATGCATGTGTATCTATGTGGGTGTGTGAGAGAGTGAAAGAGAAGTTTATCTCTGTCTGCTAAAAGGCGTGCGTGTGAGCACTGCAAGCCACTGAGCTTCTCTGTGCAGCCGATTCGTGGGAGCTTCTGCGTGCCAAGCAGTGTGTGTGTGTGAGTATACACGGTGGTGTGCATGTCTATGACCGAGGGAAGAAGAGAAGCTGCCAAATGCGTCTGTGTCAGTGACCGCACAAGGCAACTGAGGGTCATAGAAGTTCACCGCTTTCTGTCATGAGTGCTGTAAAGTCTCGGAGCTCCAGCCAATCACAGGGTGAGTAGTGGGAGCAGGGGAAAATACAGGAAATAGATAACCAATATCAGGGCTGGGAGCTGGAATGCTATGACTACACAAGGGCACGATAGCTGATATGATAGTTCAAATAAAGATGCATGTCAGGTACACATCAACTACACACGTGAAGGCCAAAACACACACACACACACACACACACACACACACACACACACACACACAACACACACACACACACACACACACACACACACACACACACGATAAAATGACGAATACACACTTTCACACATGCATTAATAAACCCCATTTAGGATATTAAGGGTTAGGGTTTACCCTAACTGTGAAAATAACAGCCATACATGCACATTCACTTGGCTGCAGTTCAAAAGCCACACATGTAGGCTATAGAACAGCTGTAGAGTTAAAGTTTTCAGTTTGTCACTGGTGGTGAAACCAAAGAGGAAGCTCATGCCGAGTTCTACTGTTTCCAACACGCCGAACCAGAAGTGCTTATCATTCACAAGCAGCCTATCAGCTTACTGCACCATTGTTGCCATGTCACAAGTGTAAAAAATGTGTTAATTCATAGGTACTTGTGACATGGCAACAATGTACTTAGCAATTTACCACACAGTAGCCTTTTTAGCAGTTCTTATGACACTACAATATACTAGTGTGGGTGATTTTCCGGTAAGAGTATTTTGGTTTAAAATAGTTCTGCTACAATGTTATTATAGATCTATTCATCTTTATTGAGATTTATATTATAAATAATATATAAGTGTTGTTCAGAATAAACAGAAATATTCCACAAGTGCATGAACTGTTTTCAGTTCCTATTTTAAATTGATTGAATTGAAAGTGAATTAACCCTCTGCCCACAGGTAGCCTACAGATCCAAAACAGAAATACAGAAATACTATGTTACTGCTTCCCTCCACATATAGAGCCTGTTTCTATCCACAGGCCATACAATATACACAATATAGAATAAAACAGCCTGCAGGTTGAAGTAACCACTATAGAGGGATACTTACTGAAACTTGAGCCTGACTTGCTCATTGTCAGGGTTGCAGTACAGTCTCTCCAGCTGTTCCTGGGAGTCGTCTGCTATGCTCTGCCACGTCTGATTACTGGTCCTGCGGATCTGCCAGTGGTAGGGCAGGACAGTGTGGTGGTGGGCACAGTCATTGCCATATACACACTGTCCTTGGAGGAAATCCACACAGATGTCCACTGAATCTGACTGGTGAGTGTGATACTGGAGCTGGGTGAGCAGCTCAAAAACCAAATCCAGGGAGGCCTCTTCACTTTTATCCTGAAATAGCACTCCTTTGTCAGGCTGCAGGAGGAGGGGGTCCTGGACGCCGGTGCAGTCTTTGACTGGAAGGTTTGGAGCCTCAGAGGTTAAGAGGCCATTGCTTTTGATGATCTCCCCCTGGTGAAGAGCCTGGGGTGCAACTGTGGGAGGTATATCCCCGCCGGGGGGAGTTATTGTCACTGTGCTCCCGGCCGCCCTGAGGCCAGGTTTCGGCTGAAAGCAGCGGCTGTCGGGGGTAGGGTCCGTGATTTTGGGTCGCTCCCCTCGCCGCTCAGTCTCCTCCAGCTCCGCAGTAGTATCGGCTATTTCCACATCACCGTCCCGGGTCATTAACCCCGGTACTCCAGCCCCTGCTGTGGGGTCGGCCGCAGCTCCCGGGTTTTTGAGACACACTTGGGCCCTACAGTTCTGTTTTACCACGGCCGCTGCGCACAGGTTGCCCGGAGTCCGGCCCGGCTGGTTCCGGGGAACAAACACCCCATCTCCGGACACCAGCGCATCCGTGCTAAGTAAAGTAGTCAGTATGGGATCCTCCAGGGCGCGGTGGAGGCATTTGGCGTCCAATTTCCTCTGCTTCTTTTTAAAATAAGGTTTCACCAGAGGGATTTTGTCCGGGAGCCCCACTATCTGCTGTTCCGTGAAATCTTCCCCTTCGTCCATATTTAAACTCATATCCAGGGAGATCCTAGTCGGTACACCGTCTACGGATTTCTGGAGAATGTGCAAAGTTTTATCCATGATCCCCTCCTAAATCCCGACAGTCCTGGGAGAAAGAGAAAGAGAAAGAGAGAAATAAAGAGGTAGTCATCGAAGATAACACCTAAAATCCTATAATCCTAGTTTCCAAGGTGAGGTCATCCTGGCGCATAAAGTGGTGATTAATAGGTTGCTTGGGCTGCGAAAAAGAACTATGAAAACTCATCTTTCCCTTCCTGGAAAGGAAAGCCCTCTCTATAGGCTATATCTGCTGAAACGAAACCTGTATAACCCCTCCGACAAAAATAATAATGACCCTGCAGAAATAGGCTAATTAGTAGCCTTATAATTAACAGGAATTACACAGGAACAGCCACAACACAGATAAGCTGACACACACCTATTATAAACCCCACAGCCTATGAATGTTACAGATTGTTCTTCTCGTTTGGAAAGGGGAGACGGGTTCACGCAGCTTCTTGCAGCAAGTAGGCTAATTGAAGCGGAAAAAACATTACCTAATCCTGCTGTAGGGAACTTGAGCACAGAGTCACCAGTTTCAGATTAATTTTTCTAAAAATGAGCATAGCGGGTAGGCTATATAATCGGACAGTGTATTTCGCTTTAACTCCGTGTCTTTGGTCTCTCACTAACGTCATGCCTGCAATTACAGCTGTGTCTCCGAGCAGGAGCGATAAAATCATCATGTAACAAAACCTCTCTCTCTCTCTCGGGACGATATATTTTGATCACGGGAGTCCGATACGCGGCCCTTGCAGTCTACGTGCCGCTTACACATCGTTGCCCGAGCAAGTTTGCACGTAGGCTACAGTCGAGATACACACACACACACACACACACACACACACACACACACACACACACACACACACACAGAGACAGAGACAGAGACAGACACACACAAGGCACTGCGGCGGAGCAGCGAAAAGAAATGGGGCACCCAGGAGCTTTATTTCACCACGTCGCTACAACAGCTTCCCTCTAGCTAACAAACACTTCTTTAGCAGAGCCGGGAGCTGTGCGGGCCGCGGAGTTGAAAAGCTTTTAAAAAACAACCAAACACTGAAGCACTGCAGTAGGCGACGGGCAGGGTGATTTGTTACAGCGCCGCTTTCCAAGAGCCGATTTAGGGGGGGGGAAAGAACACAATTTCTACATTTCTCTGACACAACAAGACGGCAAAACCCTACCTGCGCGATATAGTCCGCCCCTGTCCCTCTGGTTTCGACACTCTTTGGTGGTTAAAACCCAGTGCGTACATCGGCGGATCTCCGTATCCAGTCTGAAGAGAATAGTATCCGTGTCTGGACTAGACTGTAGTCCGGTTAGATTTCTCGTGTCCCTCTGCTGCCCCCGCCGATCTCGTGCTCTGTCTCTATTTCATGCTGTCTGTCCGTCTCTTTGTATCCTTCTACCGGATAGAAAAACGCAGGAAAGGAGCAGAGACTGACAAAGAGCGGAGGAGCACAGCTGTGGTGAAAGACGCTCTGCCTGCCTCCCGGCTCCGCACAGCCAGGCCCCGCCCCGTAACCTGGTCACAGGCGGGGCTTCGCTTCACAGAGAGGGGGGAGGGAGAGAGTCGTCTGGTGGTTATCGGAAGAAGCTGCATAGGGATCCTAAAAAAAGCAAACTGGACGCAAAGGGCTTAAAGACAAGAAATACAAATTAGCCTACTCCACTACCAGCAAAACACATACATTTTATTTTAGGTCAGTAAAGTAGGCCTACACATGTATCAGTAGGCCTACAATGTAAAACTATTTCTAGACATCATGTCAGATTAATTAATCTGAAATACAAAAAAAAATGGAGCCCCCCCCAGGTGCTTTATGGACACTGTCACCAAGTTTCTATTAAACAAACACAACCAGTTCTCCTACACTGGACCAGTAACCATTAGTTTGAGTCACTATTTAACTGTGTTAACTCAAATGTTTTGTGAAGTAGGCTAAGAATGTATGAAAATAAGCCTACTCTCATGACAGTTCTTGTAAAGAAGTGAAACTGCATTGGACAATTTGGATGTATCACAGCAGATGAAACTTATTGACATAGGCTAATTATAATCATAAACCGAAGAGAATGAGTAATTTCCTTATGCTTAGTATTTAGTGGCTTATTTAAAAGAAACTTGACTCTGTCCTCTGCAGCTGATCAGACACATTTCCATAAGGGAGTGAAATGTTTACTGACTGAGCGTTTAGTCAGCTTCCCTCTCCTCCCTGTTTTACCAGAAGTAGTTCTTTGAGAACCTGCTGTGCTGCACTGCCTTCTGGCTTAAGTTTCGTTGTGTGCAGACAAGCCTGCTCAACTAAACAGTTTCTCAAGCAAGGGTTTCGCGAAAGGGCTGGTCTCTAAACACAAATGCAAACTTGCCACTTAGTTGTAGACGTCAAACAATCCAGGGATTCTTGTATATTAATTAACATGCTTGGTGTGGCTAGAGTTATTTTATGCAATCTGTTTCCAAAAGACACCACCTATGTGACATTCAGTTTCTTTAAGGATAGGCCTGGTGTGTCACAAGCTGTTCTCTATTATTCCCTTTCAACAGGAATTAGAGACAGATTTCGTAAAAAAAACTGTTTCTTATGAGAACCTCTACATCTATACTGAATCAAGCATATAAACCATTAAGGTTTAGTGTAGAGTTTGTCTCTATAACATATAACAGTAAAATGAAACCGTCAGTCTTCTACTTTTTCCTATTGTTTTAGTGAGTGAAACAAAAGAAATTAAAGCCACCCTCAGTATCCAAATTTAATATGCTATTCACAAGATTAATTACCTATTAATCACCCCCTCCACACTGTTTAAGCTTGTGTATCTTTTAACATCTCCCACCATTAATCCCCTAAACTTTAATGACAAAGGTGAAAAGGGCAACTCTCCTTATAATGTGTCACAGCTATTTACTGCCAACCATTTTAACACCCACAAACCACCAACAGATCTGTGCAAAGTTTTTAAATGATCCATGTTTTCATGTGCAGGCCACAGGCTGCAGTTCAAGAGTCCAGAGATGAACAGAAAATGTGTGAAACTTTCTTCAAGACAAACACTGATGCCGTCAAAGCAGTTCCAATGAGGGTTAGTAATTGGGAAATTACAGGCTTGCTGTTGAAGACATGGGAGAGCTGACGTATATGAGAGTAATTGCCTGGTTGCATACCGACAGATCTCCAGCAATCCACCTCGGCTGACATGCATAACGACGTCCTATTGTTCAAGTTTTGACTTGTCTGAGAGGACGCCCTATAAAAGAGATACCTGCCTGCCAACTGCAGCTCGCTTGCTTTCTTACAAAAATTACTGAGTGATCTTAACACATGAAACAACAAGTACCGTGATGATCCTTTCATACAGCTGGGAAGGAGTTCTGTTATGAAGTGTAAAAGCCTAAAGAAACATTACAGAAATACTATTGTCATATTATTGGAGATTAAA
Source organism: Perca fluviatilis (assembly GCF_010015445.1). Classification (NCBI taxonomy): domain Eukaryota; kingdom Metazoa; phylum Chordata; class Actinopteri; order Perciformes; family Percidae; genus Perca; species Perca fluviatilis. Next base: position 24,009,093 of record NC_053113.1, on the reverse strand, counting down.
AAATAACACAATGTTCCATAGAATGTATCAGTATGGGCGTATAGAGTATTTATTTGGGAAAAATTCAGATAAACTCACAAATACAGAATCATGCTTGGACTTGGAGAAAAAATGTACTTGTACTGATGCTTCATCGTTCCCTGTGGGTAAATTTCTGTCCACTTGCCTCCCTGAAAAGGAGGTCAAAGGTAAGAACAGCAGGGTCGAAACTACGCACGACAACGCACAGTCCTGAATAAAACAGACAGTAAACTCATTCTCAGACCAAAAACACATGAAAGGACATTTGGGTGGGTCTTTGTAAGTGGCAGGGTAAAGGTGCCGCGTTTCAGCCCCCACCCTCTGAATCTTATCTGTTCACATGCCTGCACATAACACAATTACTGGAGGCAGATCAGTTTACACTGGTGACAGGCCTTCAGCCTTGACACGCCTGTTTTAGGAAAAAAAATGTTCCACAACATGGAAACATAAAAATACATTTTATTGAGGTAATTGGTGTCGGATTGGCAATGGAACCTGTGAGTGCCATAAACAACAATGAAAGTCTCGCTGTATAATTACTGTCATTATGGCCAGTCATTTTGTCTCTTTCATGTGAACTTATATTGAGTAAATTTCTGTATTTTACACAACTATGTGTTGTGTAGGCTTTACAGGTAGAAAGTATCAAACATTATACCATTTGGCATACTAAGTACTTCAAGTACATTTGGCTGCTAGTGCTCCTTAACTTAACCTTTAATCAAGCAACATTTTCAATGCAGGAATTGTAATGGAGTATGTGTACATTGTTGTAAGTAAGTAAATAATCTGAATACTTCCTCCACCTCTGGTAGGCTTCACTGATATAACAGAAAGCAGTGTGAGTGACCTGAAACTATTGACTTTATACGACTAAAGTTCCTGATATGTGTAACTTTCAACGCCCATAGCAGGTGCTCTATTTTGTGAGTCAGCGACACAGCTTGTTCCATTCTTTTGATTGAAACTGGTTCTGTATGCGTCTTATACCACCTTTGAGCTGTGCTGAGTTTTATGAGAGATGAAACACCATAAAAATAAAGGAGTTTCATTGGCTGGATGAAATAGCCACAAGAGTACTGGGAAAATCCTGTCAATAATGCTAAATGAGGGTAGTTAGATATTTTTAATGATTTATTTTCCCACTCTTTTATTCCAGCCAAAGACAGAACACAACACATGGAAAATTGCGTGTAGTATAAAAACAAGAGAAGAGATATGCATAAGTCGAAGAGACAAAAACACTCGGGCTAAACAGGACATTAAAACATGCATGCATATACTTGTCTTACAGTGGTTGCTTGAAATCAAACCATACATTTCTAGGTCATTGGTTCACTGAAATCCAAATACCTGCTTTGTGTTGCAATGCAGTGTTAAATCCATATCTGCATCTACACAGTCAATAAACTGTCAAACAATCTGAATGAATGAGTTTTAAACGCAAACCTTTTACAGAGAGACGGGTAACATCACTTGTGAGCGGCCTGTATGTACGCAGACAGACCTGATGTACAATGTCTATTTCTTCCCATTTACAAGTATGTTTACATTTTGCTGCGCAATTTTCCTCAAACGATGAAGAAGGCACCAAAAAAAAAATTAATTGCTTAATATGCAGCCCGATGTATTTGAGGAAATCAGTGACTAAAATAGTTGAAATGGTTTCGCGTCTACTCTTTGTGTACTGTGTTACAATTGCACACATGCAAACAAAACAACAAAACACCAGGGAGGAAGATAGATAAGACAGATATTCTTTTGCAAACAGCAAAATCTACTTTTGAGAGACAATGTAATTTGTCTAAAGGCACAAAAGGCACATTTTTTAAAGAAAAAAAAAGCCAATGAGATGATGTATCCAGGTGACCAAAACGGTTCAATGGGATGTTAATGGTCTGAAGTGCTGGAGGGAACACTCTGTGGTTGTGCTAACCCATTACGAGGCTCCTTTCACTGCTGCAGTATAAAGGAGCACAAAGAATGTCTCACATCTATTGAACCTTCCTTTAACACAGCTCGGGATCAGTCTGCAAACTACAGTTTTTTTACACACATGCACACACATACGCACACACACACACACACACACACACACACACACACACACACACACACACACACACACACACACACACACACACACACACACACACAAACACACACACACATAAACACATTATTCTCTTTGTGATCTAACCAGTCAGGCTACCTATACATGTTCTCTCTCTCTCTCTCTCTTTCTCTCTCTCTCTCTCTGACAACAGTATGTAACCTGAAATAACTAGAATAGCTTTGACAAGCATGTTAGTTTAAGTAGACTGAGTGGATACCAACTAGATTTAGTGTTTGTGTGCGTGCGCATGAGATTGTTTTTGCACATGCATTCCCGCATGTGTTGTCTGCACACATGTGCCTCAGATTGCAGACATTAACTTTTTTACACAGTGAGCTTGGTGCCCTCGCACACTTTTACAGCTGAGTTACATGTAGTAGCATGTGTATTAGGTTGTTGATATGTGTGCTGGCAACCAGGGATGGAGTGGAGGTACATTACAGTAAGATGTGTATAAACTGCATTAAAGCAGCCTCAGTTTTTAATATATGAATTAATGTTAGTCTGGCGGTGCTATAACTACGCCCATGATTACTGTAAGCAAGGAACAACGGTGTTTTAAGCCAAATGCTACTGCAGCATGGTAACATGCCCACAATGGCAATGCTAACATGCTGATTTTTAGCAGGTATAGTGTTTACTATGTTCAGCATTAGTTTAGGATCTTAGCATGCTCACATTTACTAATAAGCACTAATACACTCCAACCAAAGTGGTGGACCGATCAACAGACAGTTACCATCCCTGACGCCACGCCGCTACTGCTGATCATAGTTTATTCACCTTTTTCTTCACGAAAATGTCACAGTGTATAATGCATGTTACCTTTTCATAAGACTTTTCAAGCTTCTAACCATACATTAACCTTTAGAAGGAACCGTCTCAGTGTCACATCTGATCTGTCTGAGTGAACCCCTAAAGGTGAGAATGACCTACTCGCATACATGGTTCAAAGCTTGGTATCAGGGATCTCTGCTGCTATGGCAACATAACAGGAACGTGTGTGTGTGTGTGTGTGTGTGTGTGTTCTCTGGTGGTCTCTTTGATGATCAATTCCAAGAGTTTGGCATTAGTGTATGTCTGAGGTTCAAGGAGAGAGGGAAAAAAGGTAAAGAAGAAAGAAAGAGGGGAAAGGGAGATGGGGAGGGGCAGAGGAGAGGTTGAGGGTCAGCTAAACAAAAGGCTCTTTGGCCATGCTTCCCCAGGTCAAGGCTTAGAGGGCAGGAAGGAGCGCAACAATATCCGGCACTTCAAGTTAGGACCTCCCACCCCAACCAAACTTCTGTCTCTCTCCCTCACACACACACACACACACACACACACACACACACACACACACACACACACACACACACACACACACACACACACACACACACACACACACACACACACACACACAGGTCACCCAGTGTGCCTTGACAATGTATGTTGATCAAAGGCAAGCTCTGGCTCTCAAAGTGGGGGCAGTGTAGGAGATTAGCCCGGGAGGGAGTGTGAGCATGTGTGTGGTTGTTCATGTGTGCTGTGGGTCAGCAGGTCTTGTGTGTCTGCCATTCGTCAAAGAGTAGTGGGCAGTTTTTATGATTACACAGTCTGAAATATACAGGTAAGTTTTGTCTCGCAATCACAGACGGTATTAATGGCCGATACTGTTGTGTTAAACAGTGTATTAACAAGTATAGGGAATATAGGTTGCCATACAAATAATAATTTTCATTGATGAGACAAATTTACTTAGTGGCCTGGCCGTCGCCATCATGGCAGTGCCTGACATCAGCTAATCCAAAAATGGGCATAGAGGTGGAGCGTGGATGGAGCTGAGGAAATCCGACTCCCATTTCAACTGGAACGCAGTATTGATACGCATGGCGACTCTGACATATTTTTGTTTGCAGCCGTCATGATGTAAGGTCTTTGTTATATGGACTTGGCCAGCGTATTGACACAAAGAAATAGCTCATGTTGTACATAAACAGATTTATGCTAATGCTCAGTAAACCTGTAAAGTAGGCATCAGATACTAAAGCTACTTGCCAACTTAATTTCAGCATGCTTAACTTCTGGCAGAGCCAGGACTGTTTTGCGTAGTACTTGTTGTTTTCTCTGTTGTGTAGTTGACATTTAGAAGTGCTTGGGAGCTTGGGTTGCCTGTACATATTTTAGTCAGGTCATGGCTGTTTTTGTTGTGGTTGTTGGCAGGGGATACTTTAACAAGTGGTAAGGAGTCTGGGCAGGTTTGACGTTTACTTTGTTTGCTTCATCATCTCAGACTTGAGCAGAAGTGACACTAGAGAATTCCGCCTTATACGCTTCGGTGGAGAGAGAGGGAGCAGACACTGGGGAGAGGAAGGTGAGTTGAAGAAAAATAAAGTTGGAAGGTAGTGAAAGGAGACAAAGATGAGGGATGACCGTCTAGATCTGTGCCGTCAAGGAGAATTTATTGCAATCACATGTGGATGTTGAAAAGAAAGAAATGGCTGACAGAGAGGGAAACACAAGGCCACCAGAAGGACACAGAGAGAAAACTTTGCGAGAACTTTGTCGCCCTGACTCACAGGGAAAGCAGTGTGCTCTGCAGCAGGGAGATAACAGAGAAAGAGAGTGAAGGTGGAAGAGAGGAGGAGAGGCCGAGCAGGTGGACATGAGCCAACATGTCGCTTTGGGCAGAAATTGTGGCTTCAGAGAGCAGAAATGAGAAGAAAAGGAGGAATTTTAATGACCCAGAAACCAGCCCAGCAGGTTTGGAGTGGAGGAATGCCTCAGATACCTCCCTCGTTCTCGTCCTCTAAATATTCTACTTCCCCCCTTGTTAAGTTAAATACTAATAATCATATTTATACAGGGAACAGCAGCAGCATGATTTTCTACCGCACCTTTATATCTTTACCCTGTTATGCTATCAATAAGCTGTTACTGTTCATAGTAGGCCTGGTGTTTGTCTTTGTGTGGTTTCTGTGTAACGCTATGTGTTTTGAAGTAGTAGTATCCCTGTCTCTATTCATGTATGAAAGCTAGTTAATGATTCCTTTAAGTTTCTGTTTACAAGAACCTATGTGTTGCCTTTTCCTTTCCCTCCTCAGCTGATGTCCTAAGCTTAACTTTGACCCGAGTGTGACGTGCCTGTCACATTCCCTCAGAGTGGTGTGATCTGCTATTTTCCTTTCTCCGTCAGACCTGGCACAGAGGACCCTGTCTCTCACTCTCTGTCTCTCTCTGTCTCTCTCTGTCTGTCTCTCTCTCTTTCTCTATCTATCTATCTATACCTCTGATCCATTTGGAGCTGTATTGCTGTGGAGTTAGCTGGATGTGCTGATTACAGAAGCTCCCTGTGTCATGTGACTTAGAGTGTTTTGCGTGTGTTGGGTGGGAGGGGCTGAGGGGAGGAGGTGTGGTTTTCATTCTCCGTCAATTTGCTTTGTAATATAAGCATTCTGTAAGGCTGTCATATTGCTAGATCACTAATGGCTTTGGGGTGTTTGTGGATTATTGTTTCTAAAAGCTTTTAGCTACTACTGAACAAAAAAAAAAAAATCAACAACCTCAGCTCAATGGCTAAAAAATGCAGTTATGAATATCTTTATTGAGAAATAAATTTGAGGACATAAAACTAAAATTCTGGTTTTGGGATCATGCTCTTCAGGTGCTCTCCCTGCTGTGTCCTGAGACATTTGTAAAGCTGGTTGACCAGAGAATGGGCTCTACGACGAGAGGTAGACCATCATTACCATGGTGACTAGTATCGCCCTGTCATTGCAGGTTTTGCTTCTGCTTGGTTCAGGCAAAGGGACATAAAGGCTCAAAGGGCCTCACAGAAGAATTTGGGTTGACACCGCCGAGGTGCATATCCTGTTTATTGGGCAATATGCACTGCATAGTTTCAGTTGAGAAAACATGAGTCAACAAGTTAGGAACTTCGTCAACGTAAACACGCAAACCCATGTGTATGTGTCTGCAAGTGCATCGCGGTCAAGAGTAGATGTAATTATTATTGTGTATGTTATTATTATTGTGAAGGTGTACACGGAAGCGCAAACAAGACAAATACACATGGCGGCTCAAAGGGAAACAGTTAATGTAGGGAACCTGATGATGTGGACGTGGTTGATAGTTTAGGGGTATAATGGCATAAAGAATATGTTTATACAGACTTGCGCTTTTTTAACCCACAGGATTCAGACAATAATGTGACGAGGGGAACTGACCAAAGAGTGTTTTCCTGATTACATTATGAGATCAGCACTTGAAGTGAACGCTAAAATAGTTAAATGTGGTAAAGCTTTAAGTTGCGATAAGGAAAATGTTTACAACCAATCAGCGATAAGTATGACAGTTCAACTTCACTTGACAATGTCCACTTTCTGCAACTTTAACAATTGCTACTACTAGAACAAATACAGGCTGAAAAGTAGAAGTTGATTCACATTTTTGAAACAAAAATACCAAACGTTCTCCTGAACCAGCATCTTAATTGGTAGAGTTAGGCTTTTCTTTGCGTGTGCGATAAGGTAAACACAAACCAGACATTTGAAGGCATCAAATCTGTGATTGTGGCTGAGATAAAATGATGTCGAGAAAACATTTGCAGATTAATCGTTAGGAAAACAAAATCGGCAGTCCCTATTTCAAGCTGGCACAGAGAAAATATATACCGGCACAGAAAAAGAACAGCTGCTGGCAATATATTGAACAGGCCAGATTTACCATGGACGCGAAACTAACATGACATCATGGGATGGGAGATGGGATGGTGGGACTCGGACACGATAAATATGGGCTACTATGGGAGGGGACATATTTGTCACTAATATGTAAAGCTTCGGAATACTCAAACAAGAATAAACAAAGGAATAAGTAACCTGTAACAAAAAATGTGAACAGTGCCCATGTAGATGTACTCTGCATTTATGCGTTAGCATTATTGTGAGATATAATACCTGCATACGTACGGAATTACATTTAAGGTAGTGCATCACTCATACCATTCGGGGCTTGCCAAATTAACTTGCATGCATGTCATATCTATGTGGGTGTGTGAGAGTGAAAGAGAGTTGCTCTCATCACCACTTTCAAAGGCGTGCGTGTGAGCACTTTGCAAAACCCGCCTGAGCTTCTCATTTTACGTGATTCATTAGGAGCTTCTGCGTGCCAAACAGGGTATATTAGTAATGAGCCCTTACACATTGAATTGTGCATGTCTATGACGAGGAAGAAGAGAAGCTGCAAAATAAAGTAATCTGTAATAAAGTGACCACAAAGAACTGGCTAAGGGTCTTGAGAGTTTCACTTACTTTCTCAATAGGTGCTGCAAAGTCTCCAAGGGCTCAGCCAATCTGGGGTGAGTGAGGAATTGGGGGCAGGGAAAATACAGGAAATAGATAGCCAATATCGGGGCTGGGGCTGGGAATGCTACTTGAGCTACACAAAGGGGCGATAAGCTGATACTTGAAATGGATTCAAAATAAAAGATACGTATCGTTTTTACATCAACTACACGTGAAGAGGCCCAAAACGCCACACACACACACACACACACACACACACCGCACACACACACACACACGTCAAAAAATGACGGCTACCGCTGCAAATTTTAACCAAACTATTTCGGATATAGGGTTTAAAAGGGTTTTTACCCTATTGTAATCGCTGCAACCATCCACAGCGTACATTCGCCTGGCTGCAGTTCAAAATACACTGTAGAGCTCAGAACATAGCATGGAATTCTAAAAAGTTTTTAGTTTATCCACTGATGGTGAAAACCAAACAAATTGCAGGGTTCCTACTGTTTCCAACCCTTCAAGAACCAGAGTTGCTTATCAATTCTAAAGCAGCCTAATAAAACACTGCACCATTGTTGCTTGCGTAATATATCTCTGAAATTGCAAAAGTAATTTAATTCAAATGGGTACTTGTGACATGGCAGCAAATGGCCACTACTTTCAATTACCACGGTGGCTTCGCTTTGCAACTGGTTCTTATGGCTACTTTACAACCATACTGATGTGGGTGATTTTTCGATAAGGAGTATTTTGGTTAAAATAAGTTACAAATGACATTGCTAGATCTAAATACTTTTGCATTTAGGATTTTATATTATAAAATAATGCTCCATAGAAGTGTTGTTTCAGAATAAAACAGAAATATTCCACCGTGCATGAACTGCATTTCAGTTCCCATTTTAATTATTGATTGAGTTAAGAAGTTAAGATTAACCCTCTACCCATAGGTAGCCTACAGATCAAAGGACAAATACAGAAATACTCCCGCATGTATTGGCCCTTCCCTCCACTCATAGAAGCCTGTTTCTATCCACAGGCCAAGGCTCAATATACATATATAGATAAAACACCGCTGCGGTTGAGTAAACCACTATAGAGGATACTTTACGAAACTGAGCCTGACTTGCTCATTGTCAGGGTTGCAGTACAGTCTCTCCAGCCGTTCCTGGGGAGTCGTCTGCTGCTGCCACTTCGTGATTACTGGTCCTGCGGATCTGCCAGTGGGTAGGGCAGGACAGTGTGCGGTGCGCCAGTCATTGCCATATACTTTGTGCCACTCTATCCTTGAGGAAATCCACACAGATGTCCACTGAATCTGATGTGATGAGTGAGTGATACTGGAGCTGGGTGAGCAGCTCAAAACCAAAATCCAGGGAGCCTCTTCTACTTTTATCCGAGCTACACCTTTGTCAGGCTGCAGGAGGAGGGGTCCTGGACGCCCGGTGCAGTCTTTTGACTGGAAGGTTTGGAGCCCCCAGAGGTTAAAGAGAGGCCATTGCTTTTGATGATCTCCGCATGTACCTGGGGTGCAAACTGTGGAGGTATATTTCCTCACTGGGGAGGGCCGGCTGTTACCATCTGTGTCCTCCGCCTGACCGGCCAGGGTTTCGGCTGAAAGCAGCTGCTGCCGGGGTAGGGTCCGTGGTTTTTGGGTCGCCTCCCTCGCGCCTAAGTCTCCTCCAGCTCTTGCTAGTAGTATCGCTATTTCCACATCACCGTGCCGGGAGCTCCATTAACCCGGTACTCCAGCCCCGCTGTGGGTCGGGCCGCAGCCCGGGTTTGAGACACCAACTTGGGCCCTACAGTTCTGTTTTTTACCAACGCCGCCACGACAGGTTACTCGGGAGACCGCCCCGGCTGGTTCCGGGGGAACAAACACCACCACCGGGACACCAAGCGCATCCGTTAATAGTAAAGTGAAGTCAGTATGGGATCCTCCCAGGGCCGGTGGAGGTACATTTGGCCCAATTTCCTCTGCTCTTTTAAAATAAGGTTTCACCAGAGGGATTTTGTCCGGGAGCCCCACTATCTGCTGTTCCCGTGAAATCTTCCCCTTCGTCCATATTTAAACTCATATCCAGGGAGATCCTATTCGGTACACCGTCTACGGATTTCTGGAGAATATGCAAAAAGTTTTATCCATGATCCCTCCTAAATCCCGACAGTCCTGGGGAGAAAGAGGAAAGAGAAAGAGAGGATAAAGAGGTAGTCATCAAGATAGTAACACCTAAAAATCCTATAATCCCAGTTTCAAGAGGTGAGGTCATCCTGGCACAAAGTGGTGATTAATAGGTTGTTGGGCTGCGAAAGAACTATGAAAACTCATCTTTCCCTTCCTGGAAGGAAAGCCCTCTCTATAGGCTATATCTCTCCGAAACGAAACCTGTATAACCCCTCCGACAAAAATAATAATGACCCCCGGCAGAAATAGGCTAATTAGTAGCCTTATAATTAACAGGAATTACACAGGAACAGCCACAACACAGATAAGCTGACACACACCTATTATAAACCCCACAGCCTATGAATGTTACAGATTGTTCTTCTCGTTTGAAAGGGGAGACGGGTTCACGCAGCTTCTGCAAAAGTAGGCTAATTGAAGCGGAAAAAACATTACCTAATCCTGCTGTAGGGAACTTGAGCACAGAGTCACCAGTTTCAGATTAATTTTTCTAAAAATGAGCATAGCGGGTAGGCTATATAATCGGGACAGTGTATTTCCGCTTTAACTCCGTGTCTTTGGTCTCTCACTAACGTCATGCCTGCAATTACAGCTGTGTCTCCGAGCAGGAGCGATAAAATCATCATGTAACAAAACCTTTCTCTCTCTCTCGGGACGATATATTTTGATCACGGGAGTCCGATACGCGGCCCTTGCAGTCTACGTGTGCACACATCGTTGCCTCGAGCAAGTTTGCACGTAGGCTACAGTCGAGATAAACACACACACACACACACACACACACACACACACACACACACAACACAGAGACAGAGACAGAGACAGACACACACAAGGCACTGCGGCGGAGCGGCGAAAAGAAATGGGGCACCCAGGAGCTTTATTTCACCACGTCGCTACAACAGCTTCCCTCTAGCTAACAAACACTTCTTTAGCAGGAGCCGGGGCTGTGGGCCGCGGAGTTGAAAAGCTTTTAAAAACAACCAAACACTGAAGCACTGCAGTAGGCGACGGGCAGGGTGATTTGTTACAGCGCCGCTTTCCAAGAGCCGATTTAGGGGGGAAAGAACACAATTTCTACATTTCTCTGACACAACAAGACGGCAAAACCCTACCTGCGCGATATAGTCCGCCCCCTGTCCCTCTGGTTTCGACACTCTTTGGTGGTTAAAACCCAGTGCGTACATCGGCGGATCTCCGTATCCAGTCTGAAGAGAATAGTATCCGTGTCTGGACTAGACTGTAGTCCGGTTAGATTTTCTCGTGTCCCTCTGCTGCCCCCGCCGATCTCGTGCTCTGTCTCTATTTCATGCTGTCTGTCCGTCTCTTTGTATCCTTCTACCGGATAGAAAAACGCAGGAAAGGAGCAGAGACTGACAAAGAGCGGAGGAGCACAGCTGTGGTGAAAGACGCTCTGCCTGCCTCCCGCTCACACGACAGGGCCCCGCCCCGTAACCTGGTCACAGGCGGGGCTTCGCTTCACAGAGGGGGAGGGAGAGAGTCGTCTGGTGGTTATCGGAAGAAGCTGCATAGGGATCCTAAAAAAGCAAACTGGACGCAAAGGGCTTAAAGACAAGAAATACAAATTAGCCTACTCCACTACCCGCAAAACCACATACATTTTATTTTAGGGTCAGTAAAGTAGGCCTACACATGTATCAGTAGGCCTACAATGTAAAACTATTTCTAGACATCATGTCAGATTAATTAATCTGAAATACAAAAAAAAGCCGCCCCAGGTGCTTTATGGACACTGTCACCAAGTTTCTATTAAACAAACACAACCAGTTCTCCTACACTGGACCAGTAACCATTAGTTTGAGTCACTATTTAACTGTGTTAACTCAAATGTTTGTGAAGTAGGGCTAAGAATGTATGAAAATAAGCCTACTCTCATGACAGTTCTTGTAAAGAAGTGAAACTGCATTGGACAATTTGGATGTATCACAGCAGATGAAACTTTATTGACATAGGCTAATTATAATCATAAACCGAGGAGAATGAGTAATTTCCTTATGCTTAGTATTTAGTGGCTTATTTAAAAGAAACTTGACTCTGTCCTCTGCAGCTGATCAGACACATTTCCATAAGGGGAGTGAAATGTTTACTGACTGGGCGTTTAGTCAGCTTCCCTCTCCTCCCTGTTTTACCAGAAGTAGTTCTTTGAGAACCTGCTGTGCTGCACTGCCTTCTGGCTTAAGTTTCGTTATTGGTGCAGACAAGCCTGCTCCAACTAAACAGTTTCTCAAGCAAGGGTTTTGCGAAAGGGCTGGTCTCTAAACACAAATGCAAACTTGCCACTTAGTTGTAGACGTCAAACAATCCAGGGATTCTTGTATATTAATTAACATGCTTGGTGTGGCTAGAGTTATTTTATGCAATCTGTTTCCAAAAGACACCACCTATGTGACATTCAGTTTCTTTAAGGATAGGCCTGGTGTGTCACAAGCTGTTCTCCTATTATTCCCTTTCAACAGGAATTAGAGACAGATTTACGTAAAAAAAACTGTTTCTTATGAGAACCTCTACATCTATACTGAATCAAGCATATAAACCATTAAGGTTTAGTGTAGAGTTTGTCTCTATAACATATAACAGTAAAATGAAACCGTCCAGTCTTCTACTTTTTCCTATTGTTTTAGTGAGTGAAACAAAAGAAATTAAAGCCACCCTCAGTATCCAAATTTAATATGCTATTCACAAGATTAATTACCTATTAATCACCCCCTCCACACTGTTTAAGCTTGTGTATCTTTTAACATCTCCCACCATTAATCCCCTAAACTTTAATGACAAAGGTGAAAAGGGCAACTCTCCTTATAATATGTCACAGCTATTTACTGCCAACCATTTTAACACCCACAAACCACCAACAGATCTGTGCAAAGTTTTTAAATGATCCATGTTTTTCATGTGCAGGCCACAGGCTGCAGTTCAAGAGTCCAGAGATGAACAGAAAATGTGTGAAACTTTCTTCAAGACAAACACTGATGCCGTCAAAGCAGTTCCAATGAGGGTTAGTAATTGGGAAATTACAGGCTTGCTGTTGAAGACATGGGAGAGCTGGCCTATATGAGGAGTAATTGCCTGGTTGCATACCGACAGATCTCCAGCAATCCACCTCGGCTGACATGCATAACAACGTCCTATTGTTCAAGTTTTGACTTGTCTGAGAGGGGCCTATAAAAGAGATACCTGCCTGCCAACTGCAGCTCGCTTTCTTACAAAATTACTGAGTGATCTTAACACATGAAACAACAAGTACCGTGATGATCCTTTCATACAGCTGGGAAGGAGTTCTGTTATGAAGTGTAAAAGCCTAAAGAAACATTACAGAAATACTATTGTCATATTATTGGAGATTAAAAATAACACAATGTTCCATAGAATGTATCAGTATGGGCGTATAGAGTATTTATTTGGGAAAAATTCAGATAAACTCACAAATACAGAATCATGCTTGGACTTGGAGAAAAATGTACTTGTACTGATGCTTCATCGTTCCCTGTGGGTAAATTTCTGTCCACTTGCCTCCCTGAAAAGGAGGTCAAAGGTAAGAACAGCAGGGGTCGAAACTCATACGATCGCACAGTCCTGAATAAAACAGACAGTAAACTCATTCTCAGACCAAAAACACATGAAAGGACATTTGGGTGGGGTCTTTGTAAGTGGCAGGGTAAAAGGTGCCGCGTTTCAGCCCCACCCTCTGAATCTTATCTGTTCACATGCCTGCAACATAACACAATTACTGGAGGCAGATCAGTTTACACTGGTGACAGGCCTTCAGCCCGACACGCCTGTTTTAGGAAAAAAAATGTTCCACAACATGGAAACATAAAAATACATTTTATTGAGGTAATTGGTGTCGGATTGGCAATGGAACCTGTGAGTGCCATAAACAACAATGAAAGTCTCGCTGTATAATTACTGTCATTATGGCCAGTCATTTTGTCTCTTTCATGTGAACTTATATTGAGTAAATTTCTGTATTTTACACAACTATGTGTTGTGTAGGCTTTACTAGGTAGAAAGTATCAAACATTATACCATTTGGCATACTAAGTACTTCAAGTACATTTGGCTGCTAGTGCTCCTTAACTTAACCTTTAATCAAGCAACATTTTCAATGCAGGAATTGTAATGGAGTATGTGTACATTGTTGTAAGTAAGTAAATAATCTGAATACTTCCTCCACCTCTGGTAGGCTTCACTGATATAACAGAAAGCAGTGTGAGTGACCTGAAACTATTGACTTTATAGACTAAAGTTCCTGATATGTGTAACTTTCAACGCCCATAGCAGGTGCTCTATTTTTGTGAGTCAGCGACACAGCTTGTTCCATTCTTTTGATTGAAACTGGTTCTGTATCGTCTTATACCACCTTTGAGCTGTGCTGAGTTTTATGAGAGATGAAACACCATAAAAATAAAGGAGTTTCATTGGCTGGATGAAATAGCCACAAGAGTACTGGGAAAATCCTGTCAATAATGCTAAATGAGGGTAGTTAGATATTTTTAATGATTTATTTTCCCACTCTTTTATTCCAGCCAAAGACAAAACACAACACATGGAAAATTGCGTGTAGTATAAAAACAAGAGAAGAGATATGCATAAGTCGAAGAGACAAAAACACACTCGGGCTAAACAGGACATTAAAACATGCATGCATATACTTGTCTTACAGTGGTTGCTTGAAATCAAACCATACATTTCTAGGTCATTGGTTCACTGAAATCCAAATACCTGCTTTGTGTTGCAATGCAGTGTTAAATCCATATCTGCATCTACACAGTCAATAAACTGTCAAACAATCTGAATGAATGAGTTTTTAAACGCAAACCTTTACAGCAGAGACGGGTAACATCACTTGTGAGCGGCCTGTATGTACGCAGACAGACCTGATGTACAATGTCTATTTCTTCCCATTTACAAGTATGTTTACATTTTGTTGCCAAATTTTCCTCAAACGATGAAGAAGGCACCAAAAAAATTAATTGCTTAATATGCAGCCCGGATGTATTTGAGGAAATCAGTGACTAAAATAGTTGAAATGGTTTCGCGTCTACTCTTTGTGTACTGTGTTACAATTGCACACATGCAAACAAAACAACAAAACACCAGGGAGGAAGATAGATAAGACAGATATTCTTTTGCAAACAGCAAAATCTACTTTTGAGAGACAATGTAATTTGTCTAAAGGCACAAAAGGCACATTTTTTAAAGAAAAAAAAGCCAATGAGATGATGTATCCAGGTGACCAAAACGGTTCAATGGGATGTTAATGGTCTGAAGTGCTGGAGGGAACACTCTGTGGTTGTGCTAACCCATTTCACGGGCGCTCCTTTCACTGCTGCAGTATAAAGGAGCACAAAGAATGTCTCACATCTATTGAACCTTCCTTTAACACAGCTCTCGGGATCAGTCTCCGAAACTACAGTTTTTTACACACATGCACACACATACACGCACACACACACACACAAACCACACACACACACACACACACACACACACACACACACACACACACACACACACACACACACACACACACACAAACACACACACACATAAACACATTATTCTCTTTGTGATCTAACCAGTCAGGCTACCTATACATGTTCTCTTTTTTTTTCTCTTTTTTTCTTTCTCTCTCTCTGACAACAGTATGTAACCTGAAATAACTAGAATAGCTTTGACAAGCATGTTAGTTTAAGTAGACTGAGTGGATACCAACTAGATTTAGTGTTTGTGTGCGTCGCTATGAGATTGTTTTTGCACATGCATTCCCGCATGTGTTGTCTGCACACATGTGCCTCAGATTGCAGACATTAACTTTTTACACAGTGAGCTTGGTGCCCTCGCACACTTTTACAGCTGAGTTACATGTAGTAGCATGTGTATTAGGTTGTTGATATGTGTGCTGGCAAACCAGGGAGAAGAGAAAAAAAAAAAAAAAAAAAAAAAAATGACACTGTTACCTTATTTGGCATAAGATTTCACATACTAAGCTATTACATTAACCTTTAGAAGGAACCGTCTCAGTGTCACATCTGATCTGTCTGAGTGAACCCCTAAAGGTGAGAATGACCTACCGCATACATGGTTCAAAGCTTGGTATCAGGGGATCTCTGCTGCTATGGCAACATAACAGGAGCATGTGTGTGTGTGTGTGTGGGTGTGTGTGTGTTCTCTGGTGGTCTCTTTGATGATCAATTCCAAGAGTTTGGCATTAGTGTATGTCTGAGGTTCAAGGAGAGAGGGAAAAAAGGTAAAGAAGAAAGAGGGGAAGGGGAGATGGGGAGGGGCAGAGGAGAGGTTGAGGGTCAGCTAAACAAAAGGCTCTTTGGCCATGCTTCCCCAGGTCAAGGCTTAGAGGGCAGGAAGGAGGCGCAACAATATCCCGGCACTTCAAGTTAGGACCTCCCACCCCAACCAAACTTCTGTCTCTCTCCCTCACACACACACACACACACACACACACACACACACACACACACACACACACACACACACACACACACACACACACACACACACACACACACACACACACAGGTCACCCAGTGTGCCTTGACAATGTATGTTGATCAAAGGCAAGCTCTGGCTCTCAAAGTGGGGGCAGTGTAGGAGATTAGCCCGGAGGGAGTGTGAGCATGTGTGTGTTGTTCATGTGTGCTGTGGGTCAGCAGGTCTTGTGTGTCTGCCATTCGTCAAAGAGTAGTGGGCAGTTTTATGATTACACAGTCTGAAATATACAGGTAAGTTTTGTCTCGCAATCACAGACGGTATTAATGGCCGATACTGTTGTGTTAAACAGTGTATTAACAAGTATAGGGAATATAGGTTGCCATACAAATAATAATTTTCATTGATGAGACAAATTTACTTAGTGGCCTGGCCGTCGCCATCATGGCAGTGCCTGACATCAGCTAATCCAAAAATGGGCATAGAGGTGGAGCGTGGATGGAGCTGAGGAAATCCGACTCCCATTTCAACTGGAACGCAGTATTGATACGCATGGCGACTCTGACATATTTTTGTTTGCAGCCGTCATGATGTAAGGTCTTTGTTATATGGACTTGGCCAGCGTATTGACACAAAGAAATAGCTCATGTTGTACATAAACAGATTTATGCTAATGCTCAGTAAACCTGTAAAGTAGGCATCAGATACTAAAGCTACTTGCCAACTTAATTTCAGCATGCTTAACTTCTGGCAGAGCCAGGACTGTTTTGCGTAGTACTTGTTGTTTTCTCTGTTGTGTAGTTGACATTTAGAAGTGCTTGGGAGCTTGGGTTGCCTGTACATATTTTAGTCAGGTCATGGCTGTTTTTGTTGTGGTTGTTGGCAGGGGATACTTTAACAAGTGGTAAGGAGTCTGGGCAGGTTTGACGTTTACTTTGTTTGCTTCATCATCTCAGACTTGAGCAGAAGTGACACTAGAGAATTCCGCCTTATACGCTTCGGTGGAGAGAGAGGGAGCAGACACTGGGGAGAGGAAGGTGAGTTGAAGAAAAATAAAGTTGGAAGGTAGTGAAAGGAGACAAAGATGAGGGATGACCGTCTAGATCTGTGCCGTCAAGGAGAATTTATTGCAATCACATGTGGATGTTGAAAAGAAAGAAATGGCTGACAGAGAGGGAAACACAAGGCCACCAGAAGGACACAGAGAGAAAACTTTGCGAGAACTTTGTCGCCCTGACTCACAGGGAAAGCAGTGTGCTCTGCAGCAGGGAGATAACAGAGAAAGAGAGTGAAGGTGGAAGAGAGGAGGAGAGGCCGAGCAGGTGGACATGAGCCAACATGTCGCTTTGGGCAGAAATTGTGGCTTCAGAGAGCAGAAATGAGAAGAAAAGGAGGAATTTTAATGACCCAGAAACCAACCCAGCCGGTTTGGAGGTGTGGAGGAATGCCTCAGATACCTCCCTCGTTCTCCGTCCTCTAAATATTCTACTTCCCCCCTTGTTAAGTTAAATACTAATAATCATATTTATACAGGGAACAGCAGCAGCATGATTTTCTACCGCACCTTTATATCTTTACCCTGTTATGCTATCAATAAGCTGTTACTGTTCATAGTAGGCCTGGTGTTTGTCTTTGTGTGGTTTCTGTGTAACGCTATGTGTTTTGAAGTAGTAGTATCCCTGTCTCTATTCATGTATGAAAGCTAGTTAATGATTCCTTTAAGTTTCTGTTTACAAGAACCTATGTGTTGCCTTTTCCTTTCCCTCCTCAGCTGATGTCCTAAGCTTAACTTTGACCCGAGTGTGACGTGCCTGTCACATTCCCTCAGAGTGGTGTGATCTGCTATTTTCCTTTCTCCGTCAGACCTGGCACAGAGGACCCTGTCTCTCACTCTCTGTCTCTCTCTGTCTCTCTCTGTCTGTCTCTCTCTCTTTCTCTATCTATCTATCTATACCTCTGATCCATTTGGAGCTGTATTGCTGTAGGTTAGCTGGATGTGCTGATTACAGCGCTCCTGTGTGCATGTGACTTATGAGTGTTTTGCGTGTGTTGGGTGGGAGGGGCTGAGGGGGGAGGGAGGTATTGGTTTTCATTCTCCGTCCCTGTTTTGGTTGTAGCACATGCAATATAAGCTCATTGTGCAAGGACTTAATGTTATTTATAGATCTATAAATAGCTTTTATTTGATTATTTATTAGTTATTGTTTCTAAAAAGCTTTGCTTTACTACTGAACAAAAAAAAAAAATCCAACAACCTCAGCTCAATGGCTAAAATGCAGTTATGAATATCTTTATTAGAAATAAATTTGAGGACATAAAACTAAAGTCAGTTTTAGAGTCAGTAGCCTGTTCCTGGCTTGAAGTCAGCCATCCCTGCTGTGTCTGAGACATTGTAAAGCTGGTTGACCAGAGAATGAACTCGACGAAGTGGTGCCATCATTACCATGGTGACTAGTATCGCCCTGTCGTGCAGGTTTTAGCCACAGAAACTTGAGGTACCAGGAAACAGACAGAAAAGAGGACATAAAAGATCTCTTTTTGCTCAGGAAGTGGCAAAGGGTGCTTTGCTTGCTTCTCTATAAATGGCATCAGTGGTGGCATCTGTTTAACTGTGATCAGCTTATTACTCAGTATGTGTGATTGTAACTAGCTGTAAGGAGACATGTACTGTTACCTTCTTATATTTGGTTAGCTATGAGACATATTTAATCCAGTTAAGAAAGAGGAAGTTGAATGTCACTTTAATCTTGTCAACCACTTTTACACCCCCAACATTGTCACGATTCTCCTCAGAATCTTGATCGGTATTGCTACTTGACTGCCCGCAATGGCCTAGGGGTTTCAGTATCAATCGTTTGGTCCATCTGTCCGTCTGTCCATCTGCCCAGAACTTTGTTCCAGAGCAAGATTGCCATGAAATACAAACATTATCTATGGTATCCAAATGATTTTGCTGACCCAATGACATTTCATCTGTTTTGATCAATACTCTAGTCTACAGCAAATTATATCAAATACTAATGGCCCGATAATCACCAAATTTACTGTGGATATTCATGGTCTCCTGAGCAGGAGCAATAATATTTAACTTCCTGACCTCTCAACTAGCGCCACCTTTGGGTCACATTTTGCACAACTTTTAAAAGCTAACCCTAACCCTAAGGGCAGATGGATGTGAAATGTATAAGCATACTCATGCTACAGAGGATGAATTATTCTACACTTCATGTGCTTTCCTACGTCACTAAACTCAGGCCAAAATGTCAACTTTTCACACTATGCCATAGTCCACTGGGCAGATTAAAGTGAAATTTACTTTCTCAATTTAAAGACCTTATGGGCTGTGCGCTTGTCCAACCATCATGTTTGTTTTGGCTGTAACAAGTGCTGCTTTAAATTTATTTTAATTTTATCATCTCCTCTTCTGTCTGTCTCGTCCGTCTCTCCCTCTGCCACTGATCTGTTATACCCCTTTCTTCTACTTATCCTGTCATATTATGTTTCCTCGTCCTCCTCCCTCACTGACCATCCATCACTCCAAATGACAAGTATACAAAGACATCAGAAGGATGGAGAGAGAGACAGAAAAAAACGATGAGACAGAGAGCTAGAGGGCTGTTGCTTAGTGTTTAGTTTTCAAGTATATTGACTGAAGGAGTGGTGGAGGATGATAGAAAAAATGACACTCCACCATTTCCTGACAAAAAAAAAAGTTTGGCAGTTTTGGCAGGATGGTCCTACAGACACACTCACACACTCATGCACAGATACAATGTTGACAGGAAAACAGCTTGTTGCCAGGACAGAGTATTCATTTATTGTTTCCTCTCTGTCTCTGTGCACGCACCATAGGGTACTGATGCACGCACACAACACACGCACACAAGCATTGTTCTGTACATTGTTCTCCTGCTTGCATGGCAACCGCAACATGCAAGTTACGCAATAAAGCAGCAATAAGTGTCAGAGATGAACTATGAGTAATGGAGCTAAAGGTGAAAGGTTAGTGTGTGCTTGGGCATATTTCTTTTGGATGCTAAATACACATGTATGCACCCACCGGTGTGTTTGTGTGTGGGTTGTAAAACAACTGACTCACACAGAGGGTGAACTTTATCCCCTGAACGTTCTCCACAGGAAGCATGTGTACAGCAGTTGCCTTTGTGTTGCGGCATGGTTGAAATGCAGTCAATCACCTCATTTCCTGGAAAAGGGCAGAGTGGCACAAGAGGAGAGGAGGAATCGGAAGGGGAGTAGAACAGCAGAGAGAAAAAGCAGAGGATGAATCTACGTTTTATGACACAAAGTCCAGGAAGTGTAGGCAACAAGGTGGTATAATGAACAACAAGTCGTCATCCATCCACAGATCATGACCTTATGAGGATAAACACACTCCCTGCTGAAGTGTCCTTGAGCAAGACTCTCAATCCCTACCAGCTCCATGACCCATCTCTGACCTCTTCTTGAAGCAAAACAAAAGATGCTCTACATGGAGCCACTAGCAATAATTTCATTGATAGTATAACTATACTCATTTGTGCTCCTAATAGAGAAATAAGGAGACTTCAGCTCCACCTCCTGGCCTGTTGCTTTCATACACAGAGAGACAGAAGGAAAAGATTGTGTCAAGAAAAGAAATCTGAGTGATTTAGTTCCTGTTAAGTAAGGATCAAAATACAAAAACTACTCTCTCTTACACACACACACACACACACACACACACACACACACACACACACACACACACACACACACACACACACACACACACACACACACACACACACACACACACACACACACACACAGAGCTGTGGAGTCTGTAGTCTAAACATGTGGGTGTGAGCCCATTCAGTCCTCCCAGAAATGATACACAGTACTAATCTGGACCAGTTGGCTGGTTTCCTTTTGTTATAAGGTGGAAGAAACAAACCTTCCTATCTCTTTCTCTCAAAAACACACACAGTATCACTGACACGTTAATTAAAGGTATAGTTTGAAATTCTGGGAAATATGCTTATTTGCTTTCTTGCTGAGACTTACATGAGAAGAGTGATACCACTCTCATATCTGTCCATTCATTATGAAGCTGGAGCTGAAGTGTCACAGCAACAATTTGTGGTTATATAGGGAGTTATGTGTAGGACTATTTCTTGGCTATAGGCACTTCCTGGAATCTCGTCCTCATCGAGAGGTTGCTGGCTGAGAAATAGACCAACACATAACTCCTTGTTACTTAAAATTGTTATTTTTCACTTTAAACAATGAAGATATACAAGTTAATTAGTTAGCTTCAGATGTGCTGGTGGGCAGATCTTGTTACCTTTGGACAGAGCCAGGCTAGCTGTTTATCCCTGTAGCCAGTCTTTATGCTAAGCTAAATGGCTGCTGGCTTCAGTTCCATATTTAACAACAGATATGAGAGTTGTATCCTATTTTTCATCTAACACTCGGCAAGAAAGCAAATATGTGTAGCCTATTTTCCTATTATGTCAAACTATTCTTTTAAAAAGGGAAGTAAATTAAAAAAGAAGCACACATTGGACACCATAAATATCCAAAAGGACACCATAATAGAAACCAGGTAAAGTAAAATAGAGGCAGACAGAGAAAGTATTAAATAGTCGAGCAGATAGAGGGGAGTAAACGTGAGAGAGGGTAAGTGAAATACAGACAGTGGTGGGAGTTGAGGCAGCAGAAGGGAGGAGGTGGTAATATGGAAAATGTGCTGCTTGCTAGCGACTTTGTGAAACAGTTAAGTTATAGAGATTGTATGATTCAGTGGAGGACCACTGACCCATCTGGAATACAGCTGCAAGTGTGTGTGT
Organism: Perca fluviatilis; assembly: GCF_010015445.1. Taxonomy (NCBI): domain Eukaryota; kingdom Metazoa; phylum Chordata; class Actinopteri; order Perciformes; family Percidae; genus Perca; species Perca fluviatilis. The sequence continues at coordinate 23,987,193 of NC_053113.1, read as the reverse complement.
GTGTGTGTGTGTGTGTGTGTGTGTGTGTGTGTGTGTGTGTGTGTGTGTGTGTGTGTGTGTGTGTGTGTGTGTGTGTGTGTGTGTGTGCTGCCTACGTGTGAGAGATAAAGCCAACATGTTCTGAGTTTTTTTGAGAAGGAAAGAATTTATCCCATCCCACACAAGTCATCTACAGTAGAAAAACACACACACACTATGTTGCATCAGTGGATCCACAGCCCCGGATTTCACCACCAGCCCAGCTGTCATTCTGAATTTCCGGTAACGTGGCGGAACTTTCAGGGTGTGCCAGGAAACCCTCTCATTCTGATCAATTTATAAGGAATTCACAAGACGTAATATAGAACCAATTACAGATTACTCACTGTTGCTCTCTTTATTCCCCATGTTTTCTTCACAATCACTTACTCATCTCTTTAAAAACCTATGTTATTGCCATATAAGGCAATACACGGATTAGTTCACTGGCTCTGACAGAGATACACATTTTTTGTTAGACCTACTGCCACCTGGTCAGCAAAACTCCCCGACCACCAGCAGTCTTTTGAGGGCACCCACCTAGCCATATTCCCGGGGACCCGTGGAGGCCGTAGACGGGGAGAAGGATGACATGGCTCCTGTCGCCATGCCCCACTTCAGCCTCTCTTCAGTCCGGAGTCCTCACTGTTCATCGGCCCTGAGACAGTGCTGTCCAGAGGCCCCGAGCCCGAGTTGTCCAGTGTTTCTGTTCCTGAGCCTGAGCTGACCTGTGTTCCTGAGCCCGTGCTGTGCAGCAAGCCTGATTCTGTGCTGTTCAGTGGACCTGAGCCTGTGCTGTCCAGCGGTTCAGAGCCTGAGGTCTCCAGCGACCCCGAGTCCGTGCTGACCAGTGTTACTGTTCCTGAGTCTACCAGTGTTCCCGAGTCCGAGTTGACCATCGTTCCTGGGCTGACGTCCAGCCGCCCAGAACCGCTGCTGACGTCCAGCCTCCCAGAACCGCCGCTGACGTCCAGCCGCCCAGAGACTCAGCTGTCGTCCAGCCGTCCAGAGTCTTCGATGACAGCTCTTCAAGAGTCTTCCAGTCGTCCAGGGTCTCCAATGACCACTCTTCAAGAGACGTCCAGTCGTCCAGAGCTTTCGATGACCGCTCTTCTAGAGTCTTCCAGTCGTCCAGAGTCTTCGATGACTGACCTCCCAGAGTCTTCGATGACCGACCTCCCAGAGTCTAAGTCGACCGACCTCCCAGAGTCTGCGCTGACCGTTCTCCCAGAGTCTGCGCTGACCAGTCTTCTAGAGCCTCAGCTGACCAGTCTCCCAGTGCCTTCATTGACCGCTGTCCCAGAGACTGTGTTGTTGCCCGATACGTCAGTGACTTTGCCGGTCCCCGGCACCCCTGAGACCGCCCTTGAGACCGCCCCTTTGCCCTGCCCTCCAGAGACGTGCCTTTGTTGTCGGTCCGACCGACTCCTGCCCCCCGTGTTTTGTCGGTGGTCCGGCTGACTCCTGCCCCCCCTGTTTTGTCGGTGGTCCGGCCGACTTCTGCTCAAGTTACCCCGACTCCTGATCCTGTTGCCTTGTTGCTTGTTACTGATCCTGTTGCCTTGTTGGTGGACCCTGGGCCAGCTGTCCCCAGTCCAGCTGAACCATCGCCTGTCTCCAGCCCAGCTGAACCATCGCCTGTCTCCAGCCCAGCTGCCCCTTCACCTGCTCGGCCTGCCTGGCTTCCAGAGGGAGTTAACCGTCGCAGCTGGCCTTCAGAGGGGAATCGCCTTCGTTGTCAGTCTTCAGAGGGGCTTCGCCGCCGGCCGCCGGAAGGGCTTTGCCTTTGCCGGCGGTTTCCAGAGAGGCTTCGTCTTCGCCGACGGCCGCCAGAAGGGTTTTGCCTTTGTGGACGGCCTTCTGAGGGGATACGGCTTCGCCGCCGGCCTTCTGAGGGGTCTCGCCTTTGCCGCCGGCCCCCAGAGGAGTTTTGCCTTTGTTTCTGGCCTCCTGTGAGTCCTCGACGACCTGCTTGGCCTCCAGAGGGTCTTCACCTTCGCCGTCCTGCCCGGCCGCCAGAAGGGTTCTGCCTTCGCCACCGGCCGCCTGAAGGGTTCTGCCTTTGCTGCCAGCCGCCTGAAGAATATCGCCTTCGCCGCCGACCGCCATAGGGACACCTCCTTCTCCGCCGGCCACCAGAGGGGTCCCATCTGCACTGCGGCTCTCTGTTCCCTGACCTGAGTGGCCCCTCTGCTTCCCCAAGTGGCCCTCTGTTTCCCCGAGGCCTCTCCGGCCCTCCATTTCCCCCAGGCCTCTCCGGCCCTCCGTTTCCCCCAGGCCTCTACGGCCCTCTGTTTCCCCGGGGCCTCTCTGACCCTCTGTTTCCGCCAGGCCTTTTTGCCACTAGTCCCCCTTGCCCTAGTGCCCATGGTCCCCAGTTCCCACTATCCTCTGTTCCCTACGTCTGGGATCCGTCCCTTGAGGGGGGGGTACTGTCATGGTTTTGGTATTTTGTTCTGTCTTGTTGTGGTAGTCTTGTTTTTCTGTTTGGCTCTGTTTCCTGTTTTATTTTGAAGTCTGTCTTGTCTCCCTTGTCTTGTCTAGTTTACTTCCTGTCTTGTGTTTCCCGCCTTTTTTGATTGTTCTCCCAGACCTAATGTGTTTCACCTGTTCCCCAGCCTAGTGTCACCTGTTGCTTGTTTGCTCATTTACTTTGTGTATTTAGGCCCCGTTTACACAAAGGGAAGACGCAGATATTTTCCTGCGGTTTGGCCTCTCATTTACACGAAAACCCTGTTTTTATCACAGAAAACGATTATTTCTAAAAACTCCGGCCAAAGTGGAAATTTTGGAAAACTTTGTTTGCACGTTTGCATGTAAATTGAGACAAACGGAGGTTTAGGCAGCTTGGAGAGAGAAAGAGGACGTGATTGGTTGCTGTTGTTGCTATTGTCGGGATTCTGATTGGCTAACATGAGCTTGAGCTTCTCGTTACACTGCCACCTACAGGTCTAGCATGCTCTTGACGGCATTGACGGCATATATACACGGGTACATATAAACGAACACTTTTCTGAAAACGGAGAGGTTGAAATGTCCGTTTATGAAAATAGCCGGCCACGTGTAAACGTAGCATCAGTCTCTGTGTTTTCCTTTGTGTCTTGTGGGAGCATTATCTACTCTGTTGGTGTAGTTCATGTTGTGTTGTGTTCTGCCCTGTGGACGATTCATTGTAAGTGTTTTCCTGGTTGGAATAAATCTTGTTGAACTGCATTTAGGTTCAAGCCTTCTCTACACCGTGACACTTTTGCTCCTGTATTTTGGTTTTGGAAAAGGAAAAAAAGAAGAAGATAATGCCAAGTTCAGTTCCATGCACACTATTTCAACATTTGGAATAATCAAATGCACAATTGTTTTAGATTTTAAACATCATCACATCGTCATTTTAGTGTGGGCATTGTGTGCAGATGAACGCTGTTTGGTGTCACGTTACGTGTCATCCAGGTGGATCTCGGTGGAGCAGGGGACACAGAGGGAAGCCAAACACCATTCAACTGCACACAATGCCCACACTGGCTTGACACGAAGCTGGATTTAAATCAGCAAAGGATCCCTTTAAGTGAATATTAAATTTACATTTTCTTAAACAGACACCAGCAAGGTGGTATTTTAGTGTTTTTTTATACTTTCACACATACACACTCTGTAGCATGCTGTTGTTATACAATACAATATCCCCCCCCACACATACACACACAGTCTCAGTAAAACACGCCATTGTTATCCTAGTAATGCTCCCCAGTGCATGTCAGCAAGGCTGTCTGCTTCTCTGGTGTCAGACCCGTCTATACTTCACGCCAGCGGCTTCATGACCTACTGCCTAGCGTGACTCTGTCTGTGTGTGTGTGTGTGTGTGTGTGTGTGTGTGTGTGTGTGTGTGTGTGTGTCTGGAGGCTCCCATACTGCCAGCTGTACCTCTTTCCATGCTAACGCTTTCATGTAAACATGAGCTGTGCACGCATGTCTGTTTATGTGTGTGAAAGAGGGAATAAGAGAGAGAGAGTGTAAGAGTATATGTGTGTGAGAGAGAGAAAAAGGGGGGTAGAGAGCTTAATACATCCATTGTAGAGAGGGGCTGACAGGATTCAGTCAGTGCAGTGGGGGTGGAAGGCAGAGGTGACTTGGAGGCCTTTCACATTTCATTAGGACAGCCGTTCACACATGTAAACACACACACTAGCACTCACATTTCCTTCCCACCTCGTCCACTCCTCATTTAGCATCCCATTCACTAACACGTTTATTCCCCTTTCCAACCTGCATGTGAACACGCACAGCACTCTTCTCATAAGACCAATGGCCCCTGCCTTACCCAGTAGCATACAAACACACACGCATTTACACTATCTCATGCAAGCATGTCAACCTCTCACAGGAAATTAGGCATTAACTCAGATTCACACATGCACCTTGAACATATGATCAAAGCACGCACACCAGCAAACAAAGTATTTCCATATTCACAGTCTTACATGCATACATGCAGAGCATCATGCAAATATGTTTTTTATTACCATGCCATCAGTGGCCTCGGCACACAAATCCTTACACACACACACACACACACACACACACACACACACACACACACACACACACACACACACACACACACACACACACACACACACACACACACAGTTTAACATACAAAACCCACAAACAGTGCATGTCAGTTGCATGTCATAAGACCGGAGCACCTTCCCAATTCCCAGTTTGTGCATCCCCAATTCCTCTCCTCGATTCCCCTCCTTGCATCTTAGTCCTGGCCACAGGAGATCAGAGCCGAGGAGCTGAGGAAGAGCCTCGAGGAGAGACGAGTCGAGGCAACAGGCATTTCACAAACACAAGACCATTCATTAAAAGCGACGTCAATTAAATATGACATGCAGCACAACTACAGCAGCTGTTCATTGTTTTGTCATACGTTGCAATTTATGATCTCTGTCAGAGGAGCAGAACCGTGTTCATGACAACTTTGATATATTTACTTTAAGTTCAATTCACAACGTGGCAAAATGTGATAAGAATGTACGGGGGTCGTACATTTTTATTTGTTGTATTTAACACACACACACACACACACCTATATATTTATAATAGCCTGGCTATTGCCTTTAAAGGCTATTTTAGTGTAAAACACTACAAATGTTTGGATGACAAGAACTATACAAATATAAAGGCTAGGCTTATATTGTATACAGACAAACAGATCTATTATTAATGCGTGGATAGGCTCTTTATCCAAATCCGCCTGTAAGCTTAACTTTTTCCAACTTCCACCCACCTGAATGAATTATTTTCTCTGAGAAACCTGCATGTATGCTGGCCCTCGGCAGTCCATGCAGGCTCCGTTGCTTTTTAAATCATGTAGGCTATTGCACTGATTTAGCCTGATGAGTGTTTTCTATAACAATTTAGCTTCCTTTAATGATTAGAGATGCTGCTTGTAAATGTTTCCAATGCGCGCAGAAATGTCACTGCAGCTGATATCGTTGGATATTTAAGCAGCAAAACTAACTGTAGTTGGACAGAGGAAACAGAACTAGATCTTTAGATTCTGAAATAATCCTAATTAAGTTGCTGCTGTTCCTTGAGTGTCTCTCAGACACACTTACAAATGAAGCTGTCTGTCTGTCAGCAGCTCTGCTATGTTCACATTTTAGAGACCATTAATATTTTCCTGGATTAATAATCAGAATATTAATTTGTATGATCTGACCGCCCGATCTGTTAGTTAGATTTACCACGGAGCCGCAGATATTATCGCGCTCTCTCTCACCCTCTCCTCCGTTTGTTCTGTCACGCCTCTTTGTTTACATGACACAGTCTTCACTGTATCCTCAATTATAACTCCGCCGAGGAACCTCCTCGATGCTCGATCCTCATTCTTCGATGTGCATTTTAGGAATTGGGACGTCCTTCAACATGGTGTGCTGAGAATGATTTAAGCCAGAGGATCGAGGAGGTAAAAATTTGGGAATTGGGAAAAGCCCCAGGATGTCATTTGGAGAGAATATCTTTGACCTTGTATTGACAGAGACACAGATGGACTGATTGACAAACAGACAGATCCAGAACTGAGCAACAGTGCTAAACATCTGGGTGAGCAGAACAGAAAGATATTCAATTTTGTTAAGTTTTTAATCAGTCATTTTAAATAGTTTCATACAAATTTTGGAAAGGATATATGCTGCATGAAATTGTTAATAAGTCATAAGTATTTAAAAAATAAACAATTACTCTCACTTTGTCACTGACAATCTTTTAAAAGATCAGTTTTGTGTGACTCAAGTGATAGACTCAACCAGTTTAAGACAATGCAATTTATGATATATTTTTAACAAATGCTTACACTGTAACACAGTTCAAAAGGTCATTGTCCTGTTAGCTTTGGTTTAATTATTTTTTGTAATGTCCCTTTTAAGTTTAAAACAAATTGTCCCCTACGGGTATAATAATGTTTACTTAACAGCCCGGCTGTAAGAAGAAATGGGAGACAAACAGGTATGCTAATGAATAAATTAATTAAAAGGCAGACAAATAGAAGGGAGCAATCTGTAAAGTCAGTAGTGTAGTCTCGGACTCGGCCATTGGACTTGCCAAATATTTGTCAGTCGTTGGTCTCAACCAAGTCTAGCATTAAATGCTTTTTTTCTAAAGTTACTTCCTCCTTCAAAACAAAACCATTGATGAAGCACGCTCGTTCAGAAAACGGGTATTAGTTTAATTCAAAATCCATCTAGAACAGGCATCAAGATTGGTCACCTGGTACACGCCGGTGTTACGGTGGGGACTGAATGAACTGGTGACATTGTTTCAGAGGTGAGGTAAGCGTGGCATGGGGGACCCTGTCCTGATAACCAGAAAATACGTTCAGATTACTTTGTTCATGTACGTATTGCATATTTATGCAGATATGCTTCAGAATGTAGTTTGAGACATCACCATCCTGTACATTGATCTCTTCAAACGGCACAGTTCAAAACAAGGACTCACGTTATAGGATTAATCATGGATGTGACTGCATCAATGTCTGTTCAAAACACTGCAAACGTTAATAAATTGCCGAAATGTTCATGTTGTCTGACTGTTCAGTGTCTTCTTTGTACCATGATCGTGTTTAATGTGTTTGTAAGGAGGCTACTTATACATACATATATATATATACATACATATACACACACATATATATATATATATATATATATATATGTACATACATATATATACAGGAAACAGTCTGAGGTGTTGCTTTGATAAGTGGGTAAGAAGATTAATTCAGCTGCAGACTGGCCCTTGGCTGGAAGACTGGGATCCACCTTTGATAGGTTACCTTTTCATCACTGGGTGAACTCTTAAGCATGACAGTTAGGCCTATTGAAAATGTGTTTTTTCCCCTTTCAGATTGAGTGCACAACCTGCAGGAAGTGGTACCACACAGTGTGTTGGCCATCCTTCCACAGAGGGAGACTATTTTTGTAGGGGCTGTACAATTTACAATTTGCTTTTGTGTACTGTATTAACATAACTTTATTTTTTACACCACACCCATCATATTGACTGTCTCTCATTTGGACTTGGTCTCGACAAAGGTGGACTTGACTACAGCCCTGGCTACATCCACACTACTAAGTTTTCATTTAAAAACAAATATCCAGGGCACCCAGATAGCTCAGTTGGTAGAGAAGGTGCCCATATATAGAGGTTTACTCCTCGACACAGTGAGCCGGGGTTTGACTCCGACCTGTGGCCCTTTGCTGCATGTCATTCCCCCTCTCTCTCCTTTCATGTTTTCATTTGTCCAGTCAAAAATAAAGGCAGAAAATGCTAAAAGAAATAATCTTTAAAAAAAATAAATTTATATATATATATATATATATATATATATATATATATATATATGCCTGGCGTCCACACTTCTAAGGTGTTTCCAAACCCCTGAAACGGAGACATTTGGAAACAATGCTGACCCCATTTTTGGTTTGACAGCTCCGGGGTTGCTTTGTAGTCTTGACGGGCACAAACCTTTGGAAACAACGATGCATTGTTTTTTTTTGTAAACCGTTAACTTTGCTATGTTTTGGGTAAATAATAGCCTTCTTTTTTTAAAACCTACCTGTGACTCCTCGTCCCTCACAAGAGTAAACCTGCTTTGTCCAGAGATAATTAGCAGAAAGCAAGTTTGAAAAAGTCTGTCTGACTAAATACTAGTTGGAGTTGTATCAGTCAAGCCCTTATTTTTACAGTCTATGGTCAAGCCCCAAAGCACATACATGGTTGACCACACCATAAATAATGTTGATGCTGTTTGGAAGGCAACATGATTCCTCAAAGATATATATTTTACCTAAATCACCATGAATTAGCATTGCTCATCATGAAGGGGTTTTTTTTGGTTTCTTGAAGCTGATATGTGTGATATGTTTCTGCTGTACTATATGGGGTTGTATGTTACGGTATAGTTGAGATTAGTCTATATCCTCGACGTTCCACTTCTGGGATTGCTCTGGTGTCGCAGGAAATTCCGCCAGATCCGTGCCTTTTCGCCGCTTTCTTTGTGTTGGAATTTAAACTCCGGTGGATTTATGAGGACTATGCTTAACTACTCCTCAGATCTCTGCAGGGTAAATTGAGACAGCTAGCTAGACGATCTGTCAAATCAGATTTTTCTCCCGCACAACTAAAACAACTTTTGAACGTACACGTTCCACCAAAACAAATTCCTTCCCGAGGCTATTTTGCAGCGGCTCCGACGATTGTGATTGGTTTAAAGAAATGCCAATCAACCAGAGCAAATTTTTCTCTCATCCCGGAATGTTATGTGGACTAGCCAGACCCTCCTCCGCAGTGGTGGAGGAACGTCTGGCAAATTTAGACTAAGTTGAGGTTAACAATAGGCAACTAGGTTAAAGAAAGATTGTCACTGAGGTTAAAAAAAATCCAAAATTGGCTGCTGGTTGGGCCTCTCATGTCACAGGCCTCCACAGTCTTGACTTTTGCTGCACTTTATAGATGGCACACTACTTTCTGCATTGCCATTGAACATAAACTGTGTACTGTAGAATTGTGCAATATAAAATTAAGTGAGGGCTGATGTTTTATAAGTGAGAAACAGGATGAATATTGAAAAGGATACATACAGAGCAATAAGACAATCAATAATTAGAATGAATTTGTAAAATGTGACTGATACTAACATTCAAACATTTTTGTAAATTCTAAATAAACCTCTGGTGCTATCTGTAGTAGAACCAGACTGTCTGGCAGTCCTACAGCTTTGATCCTGGTTTTAATATGGAGTAGGTCAGACATGCAGTATATCCAAGAAGCATTCCTTCTGTTATCTCACACATGTTCTCCAACCACACCGTCTGATCACTCATGCTCCCCATATGGTGTGTTGTACACATCTAAAGACCCAAGCAAACACACCAGGGATGTTCACAAAGACATATGTTTACACACATGCAGGATGTATGCAGCTGCAAAGCTGTGAGCACACAGTCAAACAATCCACCCACATCTACTCCTTGGTTATCATTCAATTCACTAAGATGCTTATTCTTTGGAGGTATACCAGGCACCTAAAGGAGCTGACACACTAACCCGATAATCGTCCGTTAGACAGTCTGGCGAGGTCAGTGACTCGAGTCTGTTCAGTGTGTTCCGTGCCGTCGTCTGTCTGAGGGGCTGTCGGCCTTCATTTTGGCCGACCTGACATGTTCAGTCGGAGGCAAGGCAGTCGGGACTCACCCGGAAATGGCGAGCGGAATGAGCATAGAGTCTTTGCAAAATCTGACAAAAATCTTTTAAACTGACCTTTGTTGATCTGAAATGAAGACAGATTCAGCAACTGCATGGCCTATTTCTCGCTTAACGTGTTTTCAGAAACATGTTTCAGTGAACTATTTTAATACAATATGAGATCATATTCTGAACAAGCCGCCATGACAGTCTGGCTTTGAATTTCCGAAGAAAACAAACCCATGTGACGCGTTCGTCCAATCAGCTGCCGGTTTTCATTTTTTGAAGCTGTTGTGGAGACGTATTACGTCTCGTCTCTTTGGTGTGTTCTGTGGCACTTTTTGGACCAACTCCGGGAGACTGATCAGTCCAACTGGCTTTTCTGCCGACGGTTGGCCGTCTGGTTGGTGTGTAACTGCCATAACTATCACTTAGTCCCTTTCACCACTGCTCCCTCATTTTCGTAAAGCCCCTCACTCTCCACCTGAATTGGACCTTTGGGGACAAGCCAGTCACTCCTATTTCAGTGAAGAATCACAGTCTCACATTTAATAGCAGCTAATTGTTCTGAGACATCCAATGAGAAAAAAAGGACAATATAAACTTCACGTCAGTAAACTGGACACTCTCCTGGGGTCTCATTTATAAACGTGGCGTACGCACAAAACGGGGCTGAAAATGTGCCTACACCACTTCCCACGCAAAGGTTGTGATTTATAAAAAAGAAACTTGACGGGAGAATGTGCGCTCCTCCACGCAAACTCTGACCTATGGGTATGCACATTTTGGAGACAATGGGAATTGGCGACACAGATGGTGAGGTGGTGAACTGAAGTCAGACTGCAGAATGTAAATGTGGGAATAATGTTTACTCTTAATATTTATGCCTCACGCACATTGGATTGGATTGGACATTTTTTCACTCCATATCATCCACGTTATCATGAAGATTAAATCCAGCAGTGTTATTTGCGCTTGTACTGAGTGATAATTGTCCCATAAACACCTTGTAAAATCCAACTCAAATCTTAAATCAAAATTCGTTCTTAATGTTTAATCGGTGCTGTCTCACCGTCACATTGTCAGCAGGAGGAGAGAGCCCGACTGCATGGAATACAGGATAGCATCAAATACCCATAGTATTAGATAACTGCAGAACACAGGGTAAATAACTAAATATCTGTCTTTAAAACTGTGCATATATCATCGAATGTTAAAGTCTGAAAATACAGACGTTAAGCTCTCGCGCAATTGTTACACTTCATGTCCTCGATATCGGTCCGCACTTTAAGTGATAGAATGATTATATGGGGTATTTCACACTGTTCCTCAAGGTCTCGTAATAGGGTATGTAACATTGGCTGAAAATGGCCTGCTTGCTATTTTATGGGCCCTTAACTACCCTGTGAATATGGCCCTATATGTAACAAGAGCTTTTCTTCCAAATATGGTATGCTTATGAATTTTTAGATGAGCTGCGTGGTGATTGGTTGAGCGAACCACATACACATACATTGGAGACGAGACAATGTATATGTTATACAATGTTATACATTGCTTGTCTGCTATTTTGTTATTAAATTCACTTCTGAGACTTTTTTATGCGAGAAATCAACTATATAATGCTCAAATATGGGCTGTTTTACAAAGATTGATGGCTTATTGCAAATTTGGTAAGACGTGTCGCACTTCATAAGCTACACACAGTCTGACGAGAAAGCCTGGGCTCCATAACCAGGGCAAAGTCACCATTTCTGTTACTGGACTACCAGGGCTCGGGGCTCCATGGAGCTGGCCGGCTGCCAGCATAACTATAGTATATTTACAGTTTGAATTTTGTGACGCCACTTATATTACAGCTACCCCAAGGTCTTACAAAGCTAACACTTGTGTCCGATTTCAATTTAATGCATTTTTGTGAATATGAGGGGTTTCGTTAGCTGCTAGTGTCCCTTCAATCCTAAGGGTAAAGATCGCGGCATGAGGTGCTTTGCATTGACTATTTATGGTTAAAAATGGGCGTGTACATGGCGGGATAAGAGGCTGATGCACGTACGCACACTTGTGGGTAATCTGTGATTTATAAAGGGAACATTGCTTACAGGTGTGTATACGCACGGTTTTATAAATCAGATTTTTTTTTTTTGCTGCGCGCCATTTTTGGCTTTTGGGCGTGCATACACTTTTAGTAAGGATCTACGCACAGTTTTATAAATGAGACCCCAGACCTTTCTGGCATCTTGATATCTCATCGATGAACATCATAAACAGCACAACTGACACCAAGCTTAAAAGAGCTTGACTTAATGCCAAGAATGCAGCTCTCACACCAAGTGCGTAAAGACTGGCTAAACTCTTGGCTCTCCACACGACACACATACTTCTCTCAGGACATCTTTGCCTTTTACAAATCTATAAAACGTGCAGACACAATTAGCTAAGCTCTCATTATTCACGTATTATCTCAGAGACTGAACAGCTGGTCTGTGGTTACATGACCAGGATGGAATCTGCATTGGTCTTTGTGAATCTGAGGTTCAGCACTTGCTGTGGATCACAAGTGTCCTGCAACCACCAAGCCATTAAGTACTCAGTTGACCAGACACCAGAGCTGAATTATGTCGCAACTTATACAGGCACTGAACATATTTTGGCCATAGCTCCTTGCAGCTGTTTCCACGACAGCGGCTCAACTGCCAAACCTTTTCGTCAACGTCCTCAGGCACACTGTTGGAATACTATTTAATTTCCAAAGTGAGCATTTCCAGCACATTCTTACTGCAGGATTGTGCGCTTGCAAGGTTTGTAACTGTGTTTGTTATTCATGGCCAGCACAAGTGCAAGGAGACAGTTTATCTAGTCATTGTCCACAATGTCCAAATTTGCTTATCTTCTTTATTTCAGCCATTAGTTAGTTGAAGACAATGTGAGGCGTCCCGTCACTTAAAGAACTTGAATTACTCTAATTCAGTATAGGTATAGTACAGTATAGTATAGGGAAGTTTCACTGACAAACAAAACCCAGTTGACTCTTGGAATCATTTGTGACTAGCTCAAAGCTGCACTAATCAATATGTCTCTGTTAATAATGGATCAAATGACTAAGTGCTAATGTGAAAGAAGTCACTCATAGTAATGAACACTGATAGGTTGGATATTTCAGCCTACATGTTTCAAATGTATTTTATATCTTGTATGTAGTGTACCACACAAGAAGGTTAGTCTGGGGACAACCTTCACCCACAAGAATGTGTAGAATCTATTATGAGTTTGGATACAACTTTCACACAGGAATTGGAGCCAGGAATGTGAGAATCTATTAGGAGCATCGGCCATAAAAGGTGTAGTTTAAGAGTAAACTTGTGTGCTGAAATAGATGTCTCATGCTGTGTAAGCACAAAAAGAGTTTAAAAGAAATTCATTCTGATGTACATGTTGGTCATCTTTGGGCAGACGTGTCTGTATGGTCATGGTTGTCCCAGTGTCATGAAAGTTTGTTCACTGTTTAAATAAAGCTGCACTTGATTTGTACTCTTCGGACTGGTCGTCATCTCTGAGGTCTCCCTACATCATTTCTGAATCATCACCCGATATCAAACAGAGACAGAAAATTCTTTCAGCACACGGTTTGGTTCACTCTCACCACTCTCATCAGAATCATCAGACACGAAAGGAAGCTGCTTTCAGCGAAGAAGCTTTAAAAGAAAAATTGCTGTACTCTACCTGCCCGGCACCAAACGGCAAAATAAGTCAGCGACCAGCTGGTGAACATAGCAGAACATTTAGCAGCTAATAAAGCAGATTCTATCAGGAGTTGGTAGAGACCAAAGTATAGTTTTCTAACCCATTCACCACAATGGCGGTATTGTGCTTGTTTCCGCTGCAAACAAGTGGCCAAAACAACATGAGAAAGTTTGCAGTTTCTGGTGTTTGTGCTACACTAGATGTCGGCTATCTCGATATTGAAAACAAAGATTAAACTGATCTTGGTTAACTTCATTTAGGTCTGTTGGTAAGACCCATTTTCCTAAATGTATTTCTTTCGCCGAAACTGTGTAATGTTTGTTCCAATGTAGTTCCTATAAACATCTTCAAAGCAAGAATGTGTGTACGAATGTATGTATAGTGTGTGTGTGTGTGTGTGTGTGTGTGTGTGTGAGACAGAGGTGGGGGTGGACTCCTACTATTCTGTTTGTGCTATGCCCAACACTTCCAGCATCTTTGTTTATAGCTCTCCTCTGCTCTTTTCACACAAAATTGATGAGAAAGACACACACACACACACACACACACACACACACACACACAATCGCACACATACTGTGTTCCAAAACCCACCGCAGTGACCTTTCAGATGCAGTTGTAACAGCAGCTTCTCTCTACTGCCAAAATGTCAACATCTTCTGCTCTCTCTCTGCTTCTTAGACAAGCCAAGTTGGCAGCAGGTTAGCCTTCATGTCTCTGCACATTGGCTAAACCCTCTTTCTCACTCTCTCACACACACACACACACACACACACACACACACACACACACACACACACACACACACACACACACACACACACACACACACACACACACACAAACAATTTCCTTTGCACAGGGTTCTCATTATTAGATTTGTTGAAGGATATACATTCCCACATAATTCATTCAAGAGCCAACAGCCTTGCAAATAGACTACATTGCACTCTGTCTGTATCTTCACATTAAGACAGAGCAGTAGCCTACAATCTTATCTATTTCTTCCTCGATAAGTACACTGTGAAATATGTTTGTTGGAGTGAAGGAATGAACCATGTGAGCATTTGTTTTGGGGCTGAGCTCTCTATGAAGGGTCACCATAACTCTGCCAGGGGAAGTTGAGCCTGTGTCATCGCAGTCCGGATAGTTAAGAATCTCAACGACTGGGTCTAGCTGACATGATAAGTAATGTTTATCTGACCACAGCTACACCTCCACACCTACGGCATGACTCACACACCACTATAGTCATCATCAGCTGGAAAACATATACACACTGTGTGTGTGTGTGTGTGTGTGTGTGTGTGTGTGTGTGTGTGTGTGTGTGTGTGTGTGTGTGTGTGTGTGTGTGTGTGTGTATAGCGGCATGCACACATGTTATTGCTTTCACTCCAACCCATTTTCCTATCAATAATGAGGAAAGGAAATGGAGAAAATAGATCAACGTTGGGGTCTCTGCATCCCTTTTTCTCTCTTTCTCTCTCTCACTCTTTCACAAACACACACACACACACACACACACACACACACACACACACACAGACACACACACATACACACGCAACCCTGAGTGTGTGGAAACTATTTATGGTGAAAGTGGGCAGAAAGTGTAAACACATGTCTGGCATCCTTTGAAAAGACAAATATTTCACTCCTATTTCCCCCTTCATCTCTCTGAGGGATCCCCTCCCCACACCTCCATCCCTCCACCCTCCACCTCATGTCACATTCTCCTCCATGCCTTTTAGCCAAAGGGGGAACATAAATCACAGGACACGAAGCAGATAGGAGTGGAGAAGCACACGCAACCATTTGAGCAAATGTCTGCGTAAGGGAGAGATGTTATATGTGGGGGTAGAGGGGCTGGGTGTATTTTGTGTGGGTGGAATACAATCCCTTCCTTAACGAAAGCAAGATATGACAGAAGAGATGTCACCAGACCCTGAAACAGTTGCACGGCGCCTCTAGTGCCATCACACAGGTGCTTCTGTCCGTCTACCCTCTCCTCCTCTAATTTATTTATTATATTATATATTATATTATATTTATTTATATTATTTTACAGCCCCTTCATTCATCTCTCACCCTTACTCAAGGATATCGTTGTCATGTTCAATGTCATCATATTGCAATCTGATGCCTAAGAGGTGACGGTGAGTGAAAAAAACTACCAGTGATATTTTGTCCACGTATTATTTCCTCCTGCTCTATTTATCTATTCTTCCATGCAGTTGTATGACCAGTAACAACCATTTATCTAATATGGGCATGTTTGAAAATGTAAAGAAGAGGGCTGTTGAGGCATTTTTGCAAACAACCAAGATGGCTGCAGCTGATGTGGTACTTTCTGTTGACGCATCTATCGCGTAGCCTAACATCGCCAGACTAAATCGTAAATGCATCTGCCAGAGCAAATAACACATGAGCTCTCAGATTCGTCTGGTTCCCTTTTATCTTCAAATAATTCTGATGGCAAAAGTGGCAACACTAGTTCACAGACATATTGATACTGCACCATCACAGCTCATCTCTGCAACCTAGTGTTGTGTTGTTCGCGAATGACTCGTTAGAAAGAACACATTTTTTGTGTGAATAAACTGAACCGAGTCACTTTCTGAAAAGATCGGTTTTTTTCTCTGTTCATGATAACCTCTTTGGCTGAGCTCTCAACGGCTCTATCAGCTGCAAGTCGGCTCCGAGGAGCGATCGTGCAGGGGCTCATGAGAGACTGATTCAAGACATTCTTTCACAGGAGGAATGGCGTGTGTTCAAGACAGCAAATACACAGCTGATTGGGGAGGGTTGCTATCATTTAGCTGTAATGACTCTCTGTAACAGATTTATGTGTAGGGACTTACTTTAAAAAAGGCCCTGCAGCCGTTACAACGAGCCAATCAACGTAATTATAATTCATCAAGGGACCCGGTAATCCATAAAGGAAACGCCGTTAGTTTTGGAAACTTTCGAAAAAATAATAAAAGCGATTATTCAATGTTCAATGTTCAGCATACAAACATAAGAAAGCATAACAACTTGCCCATTATGCACCACGGAGATCCGCTCTACAAACACAATAACAGGCCAGTCTTCTATTTATATCTTTAACGTAGAGCAAAGGATATCAATGATTGTGTGGCACGATTCAGTGAACGAATTTGGTGAATTAAGGTGATTCAGTACACTGAAAAGAAAGATTTTTCCCACTACTGCACCCTGTAGTGTGTTTATATTTGCCCGTCGCTCATCGCTATGTCACATGTTTCGTTGCTCTGATTGGTTGTAGGTCTATCTAATCACGTCCAGAGGCATTCTGGTCTATGACGTTAACAACGCCCCTTGGAAATCGAGATCGTTCAAAGGTCAGCACTGTCAAGTCCGGTCTACTATTGTTCCATGATGCAAATTTGCCTGTAAAAGTTCACCAGTTGATTTAGCCTTGAAATTTGGTTTTAAAGGCTGGTGTGACTGGGCCAGCCTGATGTTATTTTATGTAATAAAGCATGAGTATAAGTGTGCTTGAAAAGTGCATGGCTTTTGTTTTCCCCTTCAGGTATTCTATTTTTGTTAATTGCTAACTATGCAAAGCACATTGGATAAAATCTGCTGTTTAAAGTGCTATATAAAGATGACTTGACGAGCCTAAAATGCACTACAGACACATTTGATTTGATTGTTTGACTAAAAATAATATATTTTATGAGATAAAAGTTATTTGAATAAGACACTGGAGAAGTAATTGTGTATATTTATGACATTTCACTGTAGTCACGAGTTCAAACATCAGCTTCTTTTCAGCTGCCGTTAGCAGAATAAAGCTGTGTTGTGGATCGCTCCCTTTCTTTGGATTTGTCTCAGAAAGGAAATTGAGAAACCAAAGGTTTTTGAGAAAAAGGAACAAAACTATAAACTCCCTCTAAGCCCTCTAACTTAAGAATTTATGCCAAATGTCAGTGATAAAAGGTTAATAAATGTTCCTCTTTTAACCATCAGAAGCTAGAGGATGTTGTGTGACCACATGCCTGCTCAGTCATACTTCATTCCATTTGTGAATTATTTTTGCAATGGCAGGGGACTTTCATAATATCCAACACTGTGGAAAATTACTTAGTTCTGTAACACTTTTGTTTAATGTACATTTTTATATCCAGTAAGCCTGGATTAAGTTAATGTCGCACTCACCCCCTCAGATTCTTGTCACTTTATGTGAGTTTGTGCTTGTACATCAGAAATGCTCCATTATTTGAAGTTGCAGAAAAATAAACACTGATAAATAGTATGTGTTAAGAGATTCATGTTGATCTCACAGCCTTGGAATGCCGATGGCAAAATAGTACTATCTTTACACAGTATCATTATTACCACACACACACACACACACACACACACACACACACACACACACACACACACACACACACACACACACACACACACACACACACACACACACACACACAGACACACACACAATGTTGTGGCATGCAGATGTAAGAGATGTAGGGCTTCCAGAGATTAAGCTTTGGGCGAGAGTGAGAAAAGATAACTCAAAAAGAATTTGTCACTATGATAGATAGGTGATCTGTCATAAATGCTCCTTAGGGTACGATCGGAGTGAGGTCTGTGTGTTTGCCCCTGTGGTTATGTCTGTGGTACCAACAAAACCAAAGTAATCTGGCACATACGCCCTTACACACGAGAGAGAGAGAAAGAGAGAGAGAGAGAGAGAGAGAGAGAGAGAGAGAGAGAAAGAGAGAGAAAGAGAGAGATCACCAGTGTTGCCTGGCATTGTGTTGGCAGGCCTTTTGGCATCATCTCCTCCCTCCCTCTTCTCCTCTTTGCACCCCTGAAGTGCACGTTAATCCCTATGCTCTATCCCCATTTAAAGACAGGGACATCACGCAAACCTGCCTGTCTGCATTGCATTCTAACACATAGACACAAAACCATGCACTCAGTCACACGCACATGCTGCTTGCTCCTACAAACAGAGAAAGAAAGAGAGCAGCTCAGCAGGGGGTTAAGCACTTGCGGTGGCAGCAGCAGCAGGCCGAAGTATCTGTCTGCTTTTTCCGCAGCCCTAAAATGTCTTCAGTGGCAGGCATGTGACAGGCTTGGAGGTTGATTAAGGAAAAGAGGGGACTTCTGCAGATTACCATGCTCTACTATGCTGCATGGTCACACTCTCTTGCACACCATGGACTCTGGCAAGTTTGTCAGATGAGGTTGTGACGTGTATGTGTGGAGAAGGAGCTTTAAATAGCATCTTGAATATGTGTGTGCACTTGAAAGCAAGAGTTCTACCTTAGGCAGTGGTATATGGGCCTGTAGGGGCGGACAGAAGTCTCCTTTACTTACCTGTTTATGAAGATTTTATTTGTTGTTGTGCTTTTGAGGGAGATATTCTTTGCATATCTCTTTAGTATCTAAAACGTCTCTCCAGTCAGTCCAAACTTTTGCAAATTTTCACAAGAAGTAACTTAAATCTCTCCTTCCTGAATGATATCCACCTCTCTACACTATGTAACTGCTCTTTAAAAATCCTAAAACACTAAATAAGTATTTTTACTCTGGCACTCTAAGGACTATAAGCACTATGAGGCCATGACCTTACTCTCCTTGATTTTTTTTAATCATTGTGATTTAAGATCTGCAGATCTACTGTTGCATTCATTGCCAGTCCCTCAGGAAGTGTGCGTCAGCTGGATGCCTCAACGGACATGTACAGACATGACAGATATTGACCTCTAGTGGGCAAAATGTGAATTCTGCAAGTACTCAAACTCAGATTTCCAACTAGGAAAGTGGAGGTGGAGATTTAAAGATGCTAGTCTCGCTTTGCCAGACCATCCGCTTCTAGGATGGGAGAAAAACGCGCTCTGGTTTATTGGCATTTCTTGAAACAAATCACAATCGTCATGGGCAGCGCTAAGCTCTGCACAAAGCCGCTGTAAAATAGACATGCAAGAGAAAACTCAGATTTGACAGATGGTCTAGCTAGCTGTATTTACCCTGGAGATATCTGATGGAGCAGTCAACCATAGTCCTCATAAATCCACCTGAGTTTAAAATTCCAACACAAAGAAAGCGGAAGGAAACGGACATCGGCGAGATTTCCTGCGGCACCGGAGCAATCATGGAAGTGGAACGTCAAGGATATAGACTATAAAGAGGCTGACTGGGACATGGCATGCTCACATAAACGTGCTGATGTCACTGGGTTGGGATGTGGAAGTGCAGTGAGCATGATTCATGGAGAAGTAAGAACTCTATAGAAAAAAGGAACAGCTCATTTGATGTTGCCTATCTTTTTTTTTATTTGCTGATTATAATAATAATAATAATAATAATAATAATAATAATAATAATAATAATAAACAGCTTAAATAGCCTGAGGCAATTTACATTTTCTAGGTCGAAGTCCAGCTTATGTTTTGTTGTTGTTTGTGTGTTTCTTTGTTTAGTTAGGTTAGGAAGTAACAATTTGGAAGCATTTTATTTAGACCTACCTTTGATTTCTCCTCATCCCACCCCCTGTTTTCACCCTTTTTTTCCTTACTTTTTAAGTTTATCTTCTTCTCTACTTGTATTTACCAATGTGTGTTTCTGTTGTCCTTGAGATGTCTTAGCTTTTGAAAATCAGGTTATATCACAACCTACAACCTATGTTACAACATTTATAAGAAAGGTTAGAAAGCAGGAGACCGTTAAGGTATATTTTGTAAAAGGCCAGTTCACCCAAACTGCATAAAAAACATTTCCCCCAGTTTTTAAGATACTGTGAATAAGGTAAACAATCCTAAACTGACTGATATATTTCAGCTTTTCGGGACTAAGAGATTTTTAGGCCTACTTAGGCTATTGTTTGATAAATGTCTGCTCCATTGGCTATGTTTTGCCTAAGACTGCAGGTGGTGCTAGTATGTTTACCCTTTACTCCTCCTTGAAAAGAGCAGAGGTGAAGTTGGCAAGACACTTTGAATTTTATACACGTTTCAGTGAGGACCACATATAATTGTCCATTCAACTCTCAATATTTTTAGGGAACATCAGAATCATCTTTATGGCTTCTTTAAATCTCAGAGATGAATAACTAATCAAATATAACAAAGAGGAAAGTGAGGAAATATAGGGTTTTGTTTTGGGATCTGCCCATAGACCGTAAAATGAATGGACAAAGTGACGCCGTAGACTTGCGGAGACCAGTGAAGGATATTAAAGCACTTTTCCGGTGAGCGCTGAACGTTACTGCGCAGCCTCCAACTGAGCTTGAAGACGTAGATGTGACGTGAGCAACCTGTCTGAAAGTTATAAGTCTTCTTGTAGCTGTGCCAAGAGAAATCTCAATCATTCCCAATCTTACAGAGACGGAGAGCGTAGGTATATGTAAGGAGATAACATCGGCACAGGCTAATTATTGCTAACTAAAATGCTAGTTAACATTAGTAATTAAACTTAAACAACTAATGTAAGTCGAAACTGCCTGCGAGCTTCTCCTGTACTAATAACGGTAATTTGTCTATTATGTGACAGAAAGTCGCGTGGTTATGATACAATCGTTAGCCTATTTTTACAAAAACGTCTGCTACTGAGCTATAACGTGAGATACAAGGTAATGGAGCCTTTTATACATTGCTGTGTTTCTTTAGAAATAAACAATGGACAAATAGAGTTTTTAAATGCTTCAGATGTAAAGTTATTCGCTGTCAAAGTGACGCCAAAATGAATGGCAGTCAAGGAATGCTAACGGCGGGTGATGGCTTATTAGCATCAAAATGGCTCCATAGGAGGTACGCTTTGCGGAGGCTGGCTTACCCCCTTGATCTTCGTTTTAAATTTATTTTTTAAACTTAATTATACAATAGTTATACAAACAATTAAGGCACAATGTGTTTGTACATTTGTCAAAAACGTGTTTACAGCTTTTGAGGTAGAGACAATATATACAACAAAACATAGATAAAGAAAATAAAGAAAAGATACTAGTAGGGAATGTAAGTCCAACAAATAAAAGAGTCTCTTGGCATTTTCCTTTGTCATGTATTTTGAGGTGTAGCAAAAAGCTTAAGCTCATTCTTCCAACCGTTGATGTGGGGTTTAACCTTTAAATATTTGCACCTATGAATACAATCTTTACAATGTTCAATCATATCAATTATTTATCAAGAATTCTAGATTCTTATCTTTCTAAAATATTCCAGCTTTAATTGACATTTTGTTTAATGGGTATACCTTAAGATTGAAGCCATCATTGAAAAGACAGCCACAAGTCATTAATCGGTTCACACTGAAAGAAAATATGTTCAACCGTCTCACTATCTAATCTTTTGTGCCTCTTCACCACTATAGTCTTGGAGAATATATTTTCTTTTCAGTTGAAAGGTATAGGCTATTTTATACATAATACATTTTTAACAAACTTGTTAGTGAACTGTTTGCTGTTCAAACTGACACCATCAAGTGTCCCAGTAAGCTAGTTCAGTGAGTCAGCACACAATACCAGGGCCTCTCCTAAGGGGAATGTAGCCATCATTAATGGTTTTGAATACACCTGTGCTTTTCCTACTATGACATGTCAACATGTCTGCCATGAAAAAGGTCTATCGAGACAGTCCAAATTCTTTTTTTCTTCCAAGTGTCTAAAAACAATGACTTTCTATTGGATAAGATGTACCTGTTGTTCCATAGGAGTAAAATTGTGTTTATAAATCAAATTCCAATAGAGGAGGACTTGCTGGTGAAAATCTGATAACTCTGTTGGCAGTTTACATAGATCATAGTCACATCGCAATAAAAAATCAATACCTCCCAACTTTTAGAAAATTGCGTCTAGTATGGTGAACCAAAAAGAGCTTTTGTGGGAAATAAATGAATTCAGCCATTTTAATTTAAGAACACCATTCACAACCCAAAAAAATCAATAGCATTTAGTCCACCCTCTTCAACACTCTTAATCACATCCGCTTTCCTGATATAATGACATTTATTTTTCCAGATAGTTACAATTTATTTTGTTAATAAGTGGAGCCATTTTGTCTGCAACCTCCAATGAAAATGCAGGATACCCCCTTGGATCTGCCCCTGCAGTGAGGCGAAACCTAGAGGTGCAGTGTCTTTGTCTTCCTGTGGAGGGCAGCAATAAGCTGAAGCGCCTGGAACACGTAAGACATCCACGCTGGAACAAAGAAGAAGAGAGCCGGTGTATTTCCGGGTTTATGCTGACGCGTCCCTCTTGTGCTCACACTCCGACGTGTCAGTCCTCTTGTGTCCAGAGCTGAGCAGCGAACAGGCCGGTCGATCCGCAGACATGGCTCCCAAAGGCAGCAACAAGCAGCAGTCAGAGGAAGACCTTCTCCTCCAGGACTTCAGCAGAAACCTTTCAGCGAAGTCCACCGCTCTCTTTTACGGAAATGCACTCATCGTTTCTGCCATCCCCATCTGTGAGTAACCAGAGCAGCTAGCTGATGCTAACTAGCGTAGCTAGCTAACACTGGAGGAGTAATTTAGGAAACAACTGATTGAATGATGTGCTGGTCAAGAATGCCCTGAATGAACGTTATTACTACATGACTACTATTACTACACTTTCAAAGACAGAAGAGCATAACACAATATTAATAATAAGAATGGCTGTGATAAACTAAAGGTAGATTAGTGTCTAGATTAGCTACTGGGTAACGTTACTAGATTCAATCAATCAATCAATTAATCAATCAATCAATCAATCAATCAAAATGTATTTATATAGCACTTTACAAAAACCAGCAGGTATCCAAAGTGCTTGACATCAGAAACACATGTCATGCAATAGAAAGAATGAACATAGAAAACCGTAAAATCAGAAAAGGTTACACAGAAACAAAAGAATGAAATTGTCACACCACTGCTGTATTAAAGGCCAGACGGAACAGATACGTTTTGAGTTTGGACCTAAAAAGAGCTACATCTGTGATAGTGCGAATATCAGGGGGTAACGTGTTCCAGAGTCTCGGGGCAGCAACTGCAAAAGCCTGATCACCCCAACGTTTATACCTTGACCTAGGCACTTCTAAAACTCGCAGATTACTGTATTGCTATCTCTGATGTAAAGTGGTTACATTACTGTAGGTTTAAGTGCAGTTTAGGATTATAGTAATTAACAATATAGTTAGCTAACGTTAGTAGTCTTTGTAATTATGATTTTTTTTCTTCTTCTTTTTAATGAAGATCAAAATAAAAAAAATAAAAACAGGATGAACCCAGGACTCTGCATATAGTTATGTTACTAGAGAACACCTGGATTATACAACGTGTTTAACCAACATAATGCATATTTACTGACTTGATTTTTGCTAATTGATTGACTTTATCGTTCCAGGGCTGTTTTGGAGGATTTGGCACATGGACCTTGTCCAGTCTGCAGTTTTGTATGCTGTGATGACTCTGGTCAGCACCTACCTGGTGGCCTTTGCCTACAAGAACGTCAAGTTTGTTCTCAAACACAAGTAAGAAGGAAAAACGCACTACTGCATTGTCCCTTAAGGTTGTTCTTTCCTGTACATGTACATTAGTTGGATCAGGGGTGAATATATATTACTGTCCCACTGCTGGTATAGGTAACATTTTAATTTGATCAAGTTGATATTTATTTAGTTATAATCTAGTATGCAATATGTCAATACATTTGGTAAACGAAGTACCATATACAACAATGGAAGGGGTGAGGGGTGGTTTCTTGTGTCCATAAATCACTAGTTTATTTTTCATTATTTTTTTTTTTTAAACAAGCTTTACAATAATCTTTCACTGACTTTTTAATGTTTGCAATGTTTCTCTCTTCATCCCTCAGAGTTGCCCAGAAACGCGAGGATGCTGTTTCCAAGGAGGTAACCAGGAAGTTGTCTGAGGCAGACAACCGTAAGATGTCCCGCAAGGAGAAAGACGAGAGGTAAAACATGCATCATATTGTAAAGCCATACCTCAAAGCCAGTGTGTTGTGCTTGACGTATGCACATGTGGTTTCACAATTACCTTTAACAGATTGTTTTCAGTGTACTATGTCAAAACATAAAAGGTGGTGCTGACGTCTGTCTTCAGAGAGCAGTCGCACAGCTGTGCATTGATTAAAGCCGATAGCAACCATGAAGGCCGCTACTAATTGTCATCTTTTGAAAAAGAAACCATTTAAAAACATATGGCAGAGTTGACAGTCTTCTTAAACATGGGTTAACATTTAAGAGCACCACATGTTGACTGTTTCAGAATGAAAGCCTGTTGATTCTGTGAAAGTGAAGGGTTCTCTGCAGTGCTCCTTTTAAGCTAAGTTCCTAGTACATGACTTGAAAGTCGCCAGTTCACTACACTACACTACTTGTTGTCTCCTTTGCACACTACCTGACAAACAGGGGCTCACACACTACTAGATCTTTCACCAGGAGGAATCCCCAAGTCTAGTCTCCGAACTACATTTTTGTCACAAAAAAAATGTGAGAAGTGATACGGGAGAATACAAGTTACAGTGCAGTATAAGAAATGAACAATTACTTGATTTTTTTAAATAAATAAAAAGGCAGCATCAAAAAGGAAAGTCTTCAGCCTTGGTTTAAAAGAGCAGAGTTGCAGTGGACCTGCAGTTTTCTGGGAGTTTGTTCCAGATATGTGGTGCAATAAAACTAAGCGCTGCTTCTCCATGTTTAGTTCGGACTCTAGGGACAGAGAGCCGACCTGTCCCAGACGACCTGAGAGGTCTGAATGGTTCATAATGTAGCAGCAGATCAGAAATTGATTTTGCCCCTAAACCATTCAGTGCTTTATAAAACAGCAGCATTTTCAAGAAATCAAGAAAATATAGATCAGACGGAGTGCTTTTAGGGAGTGCCATTTTTTGGCACATGTGGTCACAAAGTAATAGTTTCCACACATGACTACTTTTTATAGCCTGTTTTCTCTAGGTGCAACAACAACTCATCCAGTAAAGTACAGGTGACCCCTACCCCTGGTTTCCCCTCAGCTCTTATCTTGCGCTCTCCGGCAGAGTTCCCGACAGCTATAGATATTTAGCCTGCTAGATATCTGGAAAGCGTCTGCGGGACAACAGCGAAGCCTCTCGTCTCACTTTTTTTTCCCAACAGTTCACACATCGTGCTTGATCGCGTGTACGCGAGCGCCTAGCCAATGCCGATTTGCTTCTGATATGAGGCTTTTGTCGGGGAGATCCGAAAGCTGTCAGCAAGCGGAACACCAAGGCTAAAGTCCCGTAGTGGACACTTGCCATAAGACACATACTGTGTTGTATTTTTACATGACCATGGAAGTTTTTTTTTCGGTTTGTCTAGGATCCTGTGGAAGAAGAATGAGGTCGCCGACTACGAGGCCACCACCTTCTCCATCTTCTATAACAACACACTCTTCCTGGTGCTCGTCATCATCGCCTCCTTCTTTCTGCTCAAGAACTTCAACCCCACCGTGTATCCTTTAATCACACTGTACGTCATCAGCACCAATAACATTTGGGATCGATCAAGTTTAACATACTGTTTATCAGTCATCAAATGCTCATCTTTATATATAAGCTGGACGCATTTTAACAAGTTGTCATTATCACTCTGTCAATGCTTGTTTTTGCCTTAACCTTATTTTTCCAGCAACTACATTCTGTCCATCAGTGCCTCCTCAGGACTCATCGCTCTGCTGTCCACAGGCTCCAAGTAAAGGAGGAAGAAAAGGGGAATACAAGCTGGAGGGGTGGGACTGGGGAGGAAGTGGGTTAAAGATGGGTATACACTATTTTGTTTTTCACTTGTTAGGACTGGGGTTTAAGGGACTGAAATGTCACGTTTCAACTTCATGAAATTCATGATTAAAATGTCTGGAGGGTGTTTCTCCAGGTCTGTCTTCTGTTTTTTCTAACAAATAAAACAACCAGGTATACTTGTCCTCTGTTTTGATCGGATAGGTGTCTGTGGGTGTGTGTGTCTGTCTGTCTGTCTGTCATTTAGTCTGCTTTAGAGCCCTTTTAGAATAAGCTATAAGCAATTTTGTAATTTCAATACCATGTATTTTAAGAATATAAAAATACCTGTTGTATTGTTAGGAGACAAAAGCGAGACAGATTTTTCCATTGACAATGCATTTATTTAGAATCACACTTTCATACAGACCATTTACAGAGGAAACTACTGTTCAGGAGAGAAAGGAGACGCTGATGCTTTGCATGTCACCTTAACAAAAAGAGAACCAAACTGGATGTCAAAGTCTTTACCATCCACAAATATACATGTTGTAGAAAACATTGATAGATTACCTGATATTTTATGAGAATTGATCTAGGTTGGCTTCATACCAGAACAGGAAATCTAGGGTTAAAGATTATGCGTAATATTGTAGGACTTTTCATGTTATCTAAATCAGAGTTGAGAATTTAGCCAGAGATTAATTGTTTCTAGCTTCGTTCCGCTTTGGCCTTTATCCCTGTTTCCAAGAGTGTAAACTTGTTGAAGAACAAGTCCCTTTTCTCTCAGATACTGCCAGTTCCCCTACAAATATCACTGTATCAATGCATTACTTTACATTTCATTGGTACCCACAGGAATATTGTATTACTTGCTAGCTGTTAAAGACTTGGTGCTCTTAAGACAAACTGATGCCTCATGAAGCAAATGGCTGGTTGAAGGAGAAGATAAAAACACTTACCTTTTACCTCTCTGTGACTTAACTGTTCCGGTAAGATTATTTTAGGGAAATATAGGCCAAGATGGAACAAAGCCATTGCCATACACTGTAACAATCTGTAGTGTAGGACTAAGTAGACAAGGATGACAATTCCAGGAATAGTTTACTTAATTTCAAGTCAATTTTACAAAAGTTATCTCTACACAAACTTTTGTGTACACTACTGCTTTGTTTCTAGAGGCTTTTGTCCAAATGAGGTTATATTTAATATATATTGTAGATTAGGCAATCTAATATAAGAATCTGCATACATATTGTTCTATTCTCACTTTGTTTGTACAGCATCCAAACACCATTTAACACCTCGTAATGAAAGACATCCCAGATTTGTTTTTTTCTGTAGTGGGACTCAAGTCAAGGCACTCTGTCGGGTAGAGAAGTCTCCACACACACCGGCAGGCCGCGATCCAACATGGTCACTGACTGGAACTGAGAGGCAGCTTGTTGACTTGCAACCAAACTAAACGTATGTGTTAGTACACCAAGAGTTAGAGTAAAGGGAATTACACTGATCTGACCTTAAAGGAGACTTGAATAGATTTTCTGGATTTTTTTTTTGTTTGTTAGCAAACTGCTTGTCATTTGCATTACAATGATGACTAAGAGGAGGTCAGGTCTTCTTTGTATGTAACACCAAGTCAATGCAAATAGCCATAGGGAAGTCTATTTTTTTTATCCCAAAGGCCAGAGAATTAAATTGTCAGCCAAGCACTGCTTATTGATGTGTCATTCTTATGTGTATAACAGCACTTCTGGCAAAAGTCTACATTGGCAGAAATTTCTTTTGGTTAAAATCTGGAGGGTGTTTGTGCTACAAGTCAACAAATGTACACCGAGGACAAGACAGTGACTTAACTGGAACCTGGCCAACATTTATGCTGTTAAAGTGATGGCTTGTTTTCCAGATGAAAAAGAATCAGAAAAACAACGCATTAAGGCGACATGAACTGTGAGAGCTCAGCTACCTGGTCAGAGATAATGATTCAGGGTCAATGCTTAAGTCTGAACAGAAGCTCATTACTTACAGAAGTTCCATCTTTAAAGGTCCCATGGCATGAAAATTTCACTTTATGAGGTTTTTTAACATTAATATGCGTTCCCCCAGCCTGCCTATGGTCCCCAATTGGCTGAAATGGTGATAGGTGTAAACCGAGCCCTGGGTAGCCTGCTCTGCCTTTGAGAAAATGAAAGCTCAGATGGGCCGATCTGGAATCTTCTCCTTATGAGGTCATAAGGAGCAAGGTTACCTCCCCTTCCTCTGCTTTGCCTGCCCAGAGAATTTGGCCCACCCATGAGAGAGAGACATCATGGCTTTCAAACGAGAAAAGTGGCAGTTGGTCAAGGCCACACCCCCACCCTCCACCTTGCCCCCCCTCTCTCCTCCTCAATAGCTAGAGACATAAAAATGGCACTTCCTAAGGAAAGCTCATTGTGGGACTGGCTCTAGTGGCTGTAATTCTGCACCACCGCTGAATTTCGGGGAAAGAGACTTCAGATACAGTATTAGGGGACCACTAAGGTCTATATAAAAGCATCCGAAGAGCAGCATGTCATAGGACCTTTAAATAATGCCATTATCAATACAGACTTCATAATCTGACTTCACGATGCAAAAACAAAGAAAATTGGCCATTACTATTTATAAATACTTATATGAAACATCCTTCAGGAGCCAGCAATGTATTCTGTGACAGTGTAAAGTTGGCCTGGAGGAGGATGGGATGAAGAGCAACTCAAACACTGCAACTGATGCAGCGATTCTATAGAGGAGCAACAAAATAACTCTATTTACATACAACACCTCTATTTACTTATTTATATATTAGTCATACAGTACTGTGACGTCTTCATATGCATGAGAGGCTTCTTCATGGTTTTGCTTATGTTACAAGGTATGCCTTAACATTTTATGTACATGTAACTTTCCCATAGTTCTCAAAACAATATCTCAAAATGTCAAAATAAATGTCTGTCTATTAACTACTCTAGAATAAATACTGTAATATTTGCCACATCCCTTGCCTATATGCCTCTTTGTGCCATTAACGAGGAATTTTTGACCAGCTAGGAGGCATCCTTTTATTAAATAGATATATTATATGCTTAAGTCCTTTTCTGCAAGGTTTATTGAGGCAATCAGCAATGCAGGTTCAGTTCACAGACAGAAAGGGAGTCAAATGTCTCCATAATAAATGCAAACTGAGAGAAAAGTAGTCCACTTCTTTTGCAAAGCGTTTTTTTCTCTCTTCTATTATCTACTGAAGCAGAGCAGCAGTTGCTGAAAAAGACCACACAGGGGCGACATGCTTCACTCTCTCCTTGAAAGTCCCAATCCCAATGACACTGATGTTCCAGGATCCTTCGCTTCACGGACAGTAGACACGCTTGCAGTATTTTTGATCAAACTCCTTTGTGTTGATTCATCATGTGCTTTGTAGAAAAGTAAAGAGAGGCACACTATAGCTGGAGAAACATGCACCTGCACTCAGGATTTGTAGCCTATAATGTCTACTGAATACTATTCTGTCCTAAACTAAATACAGGTTTGAGTACAAATGGTAGGTAGTTTGCTAATAGGGAACGGTTCATTGAGGCCTCATTCATAAAGCTTTTTTTAAGAAGTATGAGCATTGTCATTGCTAAACCTCACATGAGATGGGAAAAGAGATTTTATCCCACGACTTGAGCGTGTACCTCTGACACAAGAGGTGAGTATTGAGCTCATATGGTAATTTTGTTTGCAGCGCTGCATAGCAATTGAATGAAAGCACTGACTAAATGACTGGGGATGTTCATGCAACTAAAGCTTCTTTAGGTTTACTTTCGTAAGGAACATAACATGTATAAGTCTAAGGTGTTTGTGTTGATGTATTCAGCTTGTGGTACAGCATTTCTCATGAATAAAATATATGCTTAGTATGAATTTTGTTCTCAAATTAAATTACTTTTGGGTGGAAGTCTGGACATTTGAGAGGAAGGTTTGAGACCTGAGGGTCTGAGTCATTGGGAGGATGTGGGTTGGAAAAGTGAATAAGTGACATAACTGTTTCACTCAACAACTACTATCAAGGTGCCATTGAGCAAGGCACTTTAAAGTAATTAAATACTCCTGCTATGCTTTTACTACAGCACTGCTCAAATCCCAACTGTAAATGTGTGTGAATTTGTATCACGAACAATTAGGAGCTGTTCTTGCCATCATGAAATACAAATAATTAATTGAATTAATTGTATTTCTTAATGAGGCCCCTGGGAGGAGTTGAACCGAGATGTAGTGCTCTATAAGGGCATGGGCAAGACTAAGCTCTGCATAGTTATAGCTGAATGGAGTGGCACTGAAAGGGTTAACTCCTTGGTTGGGGGGGCACAAAGTTTCGATTTACTCAGATTGACTAAGATGCGTTTGAGGCTGCAAAAAGCTGAGTTTGTTAAGCGTCTCTTGGCTGAGCTGGACCGGACCTGAGATGAACCGGGTAGAGCTGATGTGAGCAGGACAATACTGGGCTTAACAAGGCTGTCTGTTCCAGGCTGAAATGGGCTGGAGCTGAGTGGGGCCCAAGGAGAGAACCATGGACTTAAACACTGAACGGTGGGTCCATGGTAGCAGTATGGTTAAATAGGTAGGTGAGTAGGTAGGCTGACCTCTCAGGAGTCCACCAGCCTGGTCTAAGAGCGGTAGTCCTTCTTACTGTACGGTCTGTTGCCCAGGATGTGGTCGATTTCAGACACCACATGAGACGTCATCTTAGGAAGGACCTGTGCAAAAGAGATAGACAGAGAGAGAGAGCTAAAATGAATATGCCTGGCAGGAAGGAAGTGAGAAATACAGTGAAGTGAAAGGGAAGAAAAAACTAAAGAGATTCAGATAAGGGAAGGCTTTTTGATCAATAAATCGATCGAGCTGGTGGTTAGTGGTAGATGCTATGCAGGCAGTAGACCTTAACACAGGTAAAAACAGCCGTGTGCGTGTTACTGCATGTTCCCACCTGTATGGCCCCAAGGTTCTCAGTGAGCTGTTCAGGGTTGGATGTTCCCAGAAGAACTGAGCTCACTCCTTCATTTCTTAGACACCACGCTGGAGAGAAAGAGAGATTGACATTCACATAACGGCCACTTGATGGCACACTGCTGCTTATTATTCTCTTAGAACAGACCACAAATAAAAAAAACTAAGCTTTTAGTCTTGTCCTCTATTTGCTCTTCCTGGATGCATATAATATTTTATCACAAAGTACAAATCCAAGGTTTATGTTTTGTTTTAGTCCGTTTACTACCAATCGTAAATATTACATTACTGCCGGCCATTTTTCCAAAAGGGCACCACAGATTTTTACATGTTTGAATGCATTTACTAGCTCTGACACTCTATTGGTGCAGAATAATTTAGCTGAAAGATTTAAAAACGGCCCTGGCATTTGCAACACATCTGTCCTATTTTTGTCAATAACCTAGCTTGGAAATTAGTAACTCTGCCTTCTGAGTGAATCTTTCCACAAAAATCCAAACCACAAAACAAATAAGCAAACCCAGACATTGTGTAAAGGATGATGCGAGTGTGGTCTGGATTAAAAAGGTTCCTGTCTGGCAGCCCTGAGCAGTTGTGTTTCCAAAGACATGCTTTCACAGTATTTGCTACAAGAAGGTGAAGTCTTACCCACAGCCAGTTGAGGCAGAGTGCAGACCAGTTTCTCTGCAATGTGGTTGAGCTCTTTCAGCTTGGCTTGTTGTTTCCTTCCATCCTCACTTACTATTTTCTCCTTCAACCACTGATACGACTGGTGGGAGAGAAGAGAGGATAGAGATTGAATGAGCGAGTGAGGAAGGGAAAGAGAGGTTATGAGAAAGATAGATTAGACAAAGAGAGAAATTTCAAATAGGGCAAGGTATGAACAGAGGTACAGTATATATAAGAGAGAGAAAAAGAACAAGTTAAATAATAAATGAAAGAAAAGTCTAAAGGTTGAGGCTGTGAGAACTGATGAACTATGAGCTATCAATTTAAAATGATCAACTGCACGAATAGTGAATTAGCTAAGGGGCTAAAGACATGACATCATTTAATCATATTAATCAATAAAGACAGCTTGTATTGATCTGCTTCTTATACACATACACTACCAGTGCCACAGGGATACAAGTTGGGATGGATAACATGACCAAAATGTGAAACTATTTCTTTAAGCATTACAATTTGGTTTAATAAAGGTGAAACATTTCAAGTAAACAGTTCATACCTCAACTACAGGGTAAAGTTGATCTTTTTATTTGTAACAACTGTAAAATGCAGTAAAGAAGAATGCCACAAAATGACAAAATAACCAAAACATGATTCAAAATCATATCCAGTGTAACTTTAATAAATGTTCTAATGTTGTCTAATATTGTGTTGGACAATTGTCTTCCACAGGGATTCTGGTCCATGTGTTTGTTACAGTTAGCTGCTGGATATTTTCCATTTTAATTCCACAGTTCATGCTTTGGCATGGACCATCAGACCAGGCTGTTGTTTTTACCGCCACTGTCCTCCTTTGCCCCATTGCACCTGCTGCTTGCTGTCACAGCCACCAGCATTGGGTCTTCTTGCATTAGTGATGAGCAAGACTGTTAATTGACTACTGTGTGTTGCTCTGCATAATGCCCTGCCTATGCACCACCTGTCTATACTTTGTATATCCCATTGCACTTTTTTGCACTTCTGGTTAGACGCAAACTGCATTTTGTTGTCTTTGTACTGCACAATGACAATAAAGTTGAATCTAATCTAATCTAATAAACAGTTTTTTAACATAATAAACTATTTTATAATAAGTTTTCTCTCTCTAGACTGTTTACTTTGAAGGGTTTTTAGAAGTCTGAAGGAGGTGGAAACATCAAGTATTTGACAGCAAAAAACATTTTGAAAAAACTAACAATTTGTGCTTTTCTTTCATATGTAATTCATCATTGTTTATTGTCATTTCTTTCTATAACTGAATCACCAAAACTTATTTTTTCCTAAAACAAGTGGAAAAATCTGAGGTTCTGTGAGAATTGTTTGAAGATATAAGCGTCTGTATCTTGAGCCAAGAAAAAAGAAGCAGGCATCGACTCGATTTTAGAATAGAGACAAATTATTTTCACTGCACTTGCAGATGTTTTCACTTGTTTTAAGAACAAAATAATTTAAAGACTCAAGTCACAAGCAAAAATTAATTAGTAAAAAAGGAGATTTTTGCAGTGATCTTGTGCCCAATATATCTTGGGGACCACTGTCATGAACCACTAGGACAGACAAAGCAGTCTAATGTGGTACTATCTTAGGTAGCACTGATTATCTGTGAAGTCTTGGTAAATTAAAACTTAAAAGGACAGTTACCAAGGATTCCTAATGAAACTGGTCCAAGGTCATTAGCTCATGATTTAATAGCCCTCTCCGACATTGACACTAATTGAAGTAGATTTAAGCTTTCACTTTAATTCACATGGTCAATGTGCAGAGCAGAACACCTTTATGTGTTATACAGTCAGAATGTGAAAAATTAAAATCATGATGAAGCTTGCATACCTTCATGGAAGCCCTGGAAGATTCAGGAATGCCATTTTCATATTTTCCTGTGATGATGCCGCATGCCAGTGGTGACCATGTCATCGCCCCGACTCCTGTCACCATGGAGACCATAGAGAGTTAAAGAGGAGGAAGGAAGAGGTGTGAGATAAATGTGTGAGAACTGTGCCAGGAAAGTGAAAATGTATGAGAAGATTAAAAATAAAAACTGCAACAGGGAATGAGCAAAAGAGAATTATGGAGTTTATTTATCTGTTTAATACCTTCATTTTACTCATCTATGATAAACAGAGCAAGCATGTTCTGACCATAGGACGTTTTTGCTAACTTGTCTTGGCACCAGACATTTCATCAATTGGCATTGATTACCACACACAATGAATACTTGCCTATCTTGTGGTAAAGTTCAGGCAGTTGCACTTCCACTTTCTCTCTCTGGAAAAGATGATACTCTGCCTGCTCACACACTGGAGGGATCAGATTAAACTGTCTTGCCACCGAATATGCCTCCTAGAGATTAAAAAAAGGGTGAGAATGAATGGTTGTTATGATGTTGGATCTCACTGCAGCATCATCCTTTTATGTAGCGTTTAATGTAATGCTGCATGAACACACTTGTTTTCTTTTTGGTGAGAATAAAGAATAAATAAAAGGTATGATGTTAGGCAAGAGCAGAAGTTAGGAGCCATAGATAGGCATAGGTTAAACTCAGGAAAGAGATGGGAGGGTGTTAATCAGCTTGTGGGATCGTGGCACAAATTCAAATGCAGGGCTCACAGTAAGTCGTCTAATCAATATTCCATAACCAAACTCTCCGAGGCATCATATTCAAATTTCCTTCTATACCGTCTTATCTGGATTTCCATGTGTCTTTTAAGAACACATGCCAGAGGAAACACACATAAATATGTTGGGCATGTTGCTCCTTCAAACACTCCCCACACTTTTATTTTTGTCTCCTTCTGTGAAACACGTCAGGATCAGCGAGCAATAAAAGAGGAGGGAATCTATTCAGCATAACACAAGGACAATGTCGGTGCAATCGCTCCACTTACAAATTACATGTTGCCCTTCTGTGCTGCCACCCACGAAATGCGCCTTGAGCCTATGTGCATGTACAGCGTGTGTGTATGTGTGTGTACTGTACTGCTGCCTTGTCACATACACTGAGAAGACACGTGTACCCCCCCCCCCCTTCATTATTGATGCTATCTAAATTACACAGCTTTCAACTGGGCTTGTGTTCTACAAAGATATCTGCTCTGCATTGCGCCGTGATTATAGAGAGAGGATGTCAACACATTGCGCTGTGCTCAGAAGGGGAGGGAGAGGGGAGAATGGATGTTAGATTCTTGAATGTCACTTTAGGCATGTGTTCATTTCATAACCCTCTGCTGTGGCTTCATACCCCCGTATATATTCATGTAGCGAGAGGTGAAACGGGAAGTACATTGTTTCTGACAGGAAGAGGAAACAGACGGAGGAAACCACTGGGCCTAGAAAAACCTGTACGCTCCTAAAAGCTCCGTGCTGCTTACCATGATCTCCATGGCCGTCCACCGAGACGTCCCCCAGTACATTGCCATGCCTTGGTTGATGACATAGGTCATGGCCCGAACAATCTCTGCAGAGATATACACATGCCCACATCGCATCAGTCAGTTGGATTGATTCCACCCTGTACATTGCAGACAGTTACATGCTCCTCTCTGTTGTTAACAGGATTCCGTAAATAAAAAGCCATAATTCACTCAATAATTTTATTTTATTGATTAATGAGTGAGAAAGGACATAGGACAGACTTATGTGTGGTCAGAAATTACAATCAATTTCTCAATTGTGCATCTAAAAAACGTCACAAGGGAAAGTCACTCTTACTCAGGAGATGGAATTAAAACCATGCAACCAAATCCCACGGTCCTCTATGTTGTGTGCCTCTGGGCAAGTCACTTAAAGCTTGTGCCTGATGTTCTTTATCCTCATCTTTTGTGTAA
The DNA here is from genome assembly GCF_010015445.1 of Perca fluviatilis. NCBI lineage: Eukaryota > Metazoa > Chordata > Actinopteri > Perciformes > Percidae > Perca > Perca fluviatilis. The sequence continues at coordinate 23,951,436 of NC_053113.1, read as the reverse complement.
AAAAAGACACTTTCTCAATCACTTTCCTTTTCAGTGTTTTCTGCTTTCTATAAGTGGATTACATTCTCAAGTGTCTTAGATCACCTCATGGATATAATAAAGAGACCATGGTCGAATCGAAAGTAGCCCAACCTCATGAAGAGAGATGCCAGAGAGAGAGAGAGAGAGAGAGAGAGAGAGAGAGAGAAAGAGAGAGAGAGAGAGAGAGATAGATGGATGAAACCCAAAAAAACCAAGTCCAACAAAAATAAAAATGTATGAAATGAAATAGAAACAATGACACAGCAGGCATTTATGAAAGGGTTTGCTGCCAACGCACTCAAAAACAGAGCATACAAAACGTCTTCATTTTGCTCCAGTTTTGTGATGCACTGATAAGGTTTAAAAACAAAATCATCAGAGGACACCCGCTTCTTCAAGTCTCTCTTACTTGCCGATGGCTCATCAACTGTCCGAACAACCTTGGGGACAAACTAACAAGCTCACATACTAAAGCCCCACTGATCATACACAAGCCGCTGCATTTTCTTTCCTTTTTAAGATTATTTTTTGGGCATTTTAGGCCTTTATTTATAGGACAGCTGAAGACAATGAAAGGGGGAGAGAGGGGGGAATGACAGCAGCAAAGGGCCACAGGTTGTAGTCGAACCCGCAGCCGCTGCGTCAAGGAGTAAACCTGTATATGGGTGCACGCTCTACCAGGTGAGCTAGCCAGGTGCCCAAGCCGCTGCATTTCTAATAACGCAATTAGTTCCAACACCGCTGACAAAGCGAGCCAACAGCAGTCAGTGCCAACCAAAACTCAGATTAGGACTGCCATTAAGGTTATTCATCATCGCTCTGCATTCACTCCAATTATACTGCAGTCCTTGACTGTGGAAGGACTCTTGTATTGTGTGACTTTTCGTATTCCCTTCAATTTAGTAAATGATCATTTACAACCTGAAACACAGATGCCTTATTAAATATCATCCTGCCCAGGGAAACAGTATTAAGCAAAGTAAACAATTCTGTCTCTTTCCAATCGTGTTACTCCTGCCTTCTTCTCCATCCCTCTCCCTGCCTGTCTGCCATCCAGCTCCAGCAACATGCTGTGATTGTTCACACTATGCTCTCATTTAAATGCTTCTTGCCTCAATTATTTGGCTAATATAAAACAGAGAAGAAGATGGAGTGCAAAACAAGATTTTACGGAAGGAAGAGCAATAGGTGTGAGACAGTTGAAGGAAATTAAATAGGAAATGAACAGTGAGTGCAGATGGTGGGGAAAAGTAGGCTGAGTTTGCAGGACAGTAAAAATCTATAAAGAAGCAAGAAAAAAGTGTAAAATCAAGGTGTGTGTCATATCTTACACTGCAACACTAAATTATGAAAATAGAGCTTCCACATTATCAGTTTTGTTAGACCTAAATAATACCAATATTGCTTAAGTTTAATGAACTCTGCTTTCACACTAGCAATCATATACTAACTATCATATCAAAGTTAAAACATAAACCCTTATTCCCAATTTAGTTAAATACAGTTTTTTTAGAAAGTCATGTTGAGCTTAAAGTGATGGTTCGGAGTAATTCACCCTAGGGTCCTTTGCACCATGACCTCGAGCCAAACACCCCCCCAGAAGCTTTTTTCACCTGGGTCTAACATTGGGCGAGTTAGCGTAGAGTAGCGTTAGCCGCTGAATAGCTTAGCGCGGGGCTAATGGACCCACGTTTGCATCTCTTAAATGACCCCACTAATAATGCCCGAAATGATACCAAAGGTCTACACTAGTATATATAGGTTATGCACTCATAAAACAATGGATTGGAAAGTTTGTAAGTACACCAGAACTTTATGTAAATAACACTTGCCTGCTGGCTTCTGCTCTCTGCTGTTGTTGCTGCTGTAAGGCGAGTGCTTAGGACGTCTACAAATTACAACACCGAAAAGAGATGCAACAAAAATATTTTTTAATTTAACTTATTTTTTAAAGTAAGTGCTGTAATATAACTAGCAACAGACAAGTAATAATTGAGGTAAGTTTGGAGACATTATCTTATTTAATCATTAAATTAATACATATTTTTGTTGTATCTCCTTTCGGTGGTAATTTATAGACGGCCCTAAGCACTCGTCTAACTGCAGGTAGCAGCAGCAGCAGCAACAGCAACAGAGAGCAGAAGAGAGCAGGCAAGTGTTCATAAACTTCTGGTGTACTTACAAACTTTGCAATCCATCGTTTTATGAGAGCATAACCTATATATACTAGTGAAGACCTTTGGTATCATTTCGAGCAATATTATATATGAGATACAACGTGGGTCCATTAGGCCCGCGCTAATAAGCGTAACGCACGCTATCGCTTAACTTGCGTCAGCGTTAGACCCAGATGTGAAAAGGCTTCTGGGGGTGTTTGGCTCGAGGTCATGGTGCAAAGGACCCTAGGGTAAATTACTCCGAACCATCACTTTAATTGCATATATTTTAAAAGCCCCACTGAAGGACATAAGGAGTTCTTAGAAAAACAAGTGCAAATGCAAATAACTAATTAACAGGCAACTTCCTAATTGATTAGTTGTGAGCAATAATTAAGTATTGAGTGAAAACCCACTATTAATGGGCTTTACCTGTAGAATCCAATAGTACACGATTAATTTATGATGTCTAATGAGGAGCCAATACACTACTAATATGCAGGTCAATAAGCAACTTCTTGATTATGAATTATATAGGACTGCCTGCCCATCTTTACTGAAGATCACTGAAGACATCTAGTTCATTAGAACAGGGACACAAAACAGCTTTAACACCACCAGGTAATCTGTCTTTCATCCTCAACACACTGAGGATGAAACATTCAAACATTGTGTTTCAGGCCAAGACATGGGGGGATTTATTATTTTGGTATTTTCTGACCCTCTAATTTCTCTCGCAAGTACACATCTGCCCTCTAGCCAGTGAATACCACATCAACAACCGCTGTCACCAGTCCCCCTAACAAAAACCACATCAATCCTGAAAGTTAAAATGCTGTTTTATAAATGTTCTCATTTTATTACTGGTGATATTGGCAACATGTGCATACACTAGAAAGCTACAGTATTTAAACGGTCTATTTGGATATAAAAAAATGAATACAAGTGTAACTCTCTTAAACTGAGCAAACTTTGGAAACATCACACCCCAAGTCACTCAAAACTTAATCAAAAACTGTAAAAGTATTCTGCTGCAAAACAGCAAGGGGAATATCCCAAATCACAAGCGCCAAAACAAATAACATCAACTCAGACACTTTGACCTCAGGAAAAATAATAGAGAAGCAAACAACTCTAGTAAAACACTGAGAAGCATCACTACCTGTTGCTCGACATCATTACAGTAATGACACTTGATGTGATTGGTTTCTTAGGTATGACGTTGAATGTTGATTGGCTGACTTACCCTCCATGGGAGTATTGCTGTCAGGGCGGTTGGCAAAAACTACATCTACATATTCCAACTGCATCCTTTGTAGAGAGCCTTTTAGACCTGAGAGACACAGAGGCATGCAAAGGTTGTGATAGTGGAGATTGATTGAATTGACACAATGAAGCACACTGTGTAGTGGAAAAAAGAACATGCATTTAGGGTTTGTTGAAAGTGAAAAACTAAAAGCCTAAAGTTGTTGTTTTATTCATCTTGTGTGTTGTGTGTGTCGTGTGTGTGTGTGTGTCAGTGTGTTTGCATGTCTTGCCTTCAATAATGTGTTTCCTGGACAGTCCTCTTTCCGTCTCCGCTCTGATGGGACAAACAAACCACTGATAAGCTAACAGTGTAAATCTTTTTCATTCATTAATACACTTTTTGGTTTCAGGCCAATGTTCTACTGGATGTGTCATGTAACGATGTAAATGACTGAATAGACAGTATGAGTGGGTATATGAACCATTTTATGTTGCTGTGTTTGTGGCTGTCAGTGCATTCAATTAACGTCCATATTATCGGAACTTTCTGGTGCTTTCAACTGTTCAGCACCATTATGCATTCAAACTGTGGAGGAGAGAGGTGGAAGGGCTGAATCTTCCTCACAGGGATGAAGGAATGCTCAGGAATAACTTTACCCTTATCACCAGACCCAGTTGGACAGTCTCCGCCAAGGAGAGAGTGTGTGTGTGTGTGTGTGTGTGTGTGTGTGTGTGTGTGTGTGTGTGTGTGCGCGTGAGTGCTATAAAACTGATTTCTCTATCTCTCTTTCCCCAGACTCAGCAAATGAATTGGTTATCCAGCTGGTCATTAAAGTGGTTACTGTATGTGACATTGCTCAGGATGTTACAGAGAAAAACTTTAGTGTTGGGAGGCTAAACTATTAATGTATTTGAAATAGAGCTACATGAACTACATGCTGCATGCAACAAGAAATGATATTCATTTGTGTAATTTATTAGGATATTATGTGGGATGATTATGATCATTATCAAGAGATTTGAGAACTAGTTTATTGTAATTCTTGTGTGACTGAAATATTTCTAGCAACACTCTCCTCTCATATGTGATATGATGAATATACTGTATGTGAATGTTTTAATTATTGTGACTGTGGGGGATGACTGATTTGTCTTTATGTGATGTATGTATTGTATGTGATTTGTTCTTAGGTCTCTCTTGTAACACAGATCTTGATCTAAATGAGACTTCATAAATAAATAAAACTTAAGGCAGAATGAGTTTGATTTATTGGTTGTGGTTTGTAAGCCCCCCCTCCCTGGCTCAACAAGGGCTACGGCGCTCGTCAGCAGGTAAAAGCCAACCCCAGATTAACTTTAATTTTGGAACGAGCTTTGTCTGCTTGGCGTTTCGCCTCGCTATATTTGCATTTTGTCGGCGCTGTGTCCGCCATTGTCGTAGCTGTCGTAGATGTCACCACGCTGTACGGTTTTATAGAGGTTGCCACCCAGAAACGTCCTGAACGGTCTCTGCAGATACAGACATTGCCATGCACTTCTAGTGGGTCAGAAGTGATGATTGAAAGGGATTCTTTTTCTATACATTGTTTTTTAGGGAAATCCTACTCATTGTGCCTTTAACTAACTAATGATTCACAACCTGTCTTCAGGCATGGAAATGACAATAGAGAGATTCTTACTTACTTTCCTCCCCAGTAGAGTTTAGTTGTAATGACCAAACTGGATCGCCTGAGAAAGTGCAGAGAGAGATATAGAAAGATGCAGCAGAATGAGTGATACAAAATGAATTGTACTTGTACTGTCAGTGCATTCTCTTATACTTTCTTTGCTACCACATCTGGTCCCATCATGGATGCGTTGACCCCTGACTCATTCCCATTCCCTTTGTCTTTCTTTCATACATGCCTCACACACACTACTTTTGCCGCTTGCAATGTGCAACATGTCGTCCTTCTCCATCTTTCTCTCTCACAACAAAAGTGATGAAGCAATAACGCACATTGATGTCATCATTACCTCCAGCATTTCTTCTTGATAATGTTTCCGAGAATGATTTCAGCCCTGCAAGGCAATATAAATGAGGTGGCGTTATTAGATTGCAGTTTGAATTCATAAACACTCCCTCTAACATATCAACTCCACAATTTATTGTCACCAAACTGAAGAACGCCCTCCCCTGTGCATTGAAAAGAAGGCAAACCACTTTGTCCATAAACAGGGAGTTGAATGGTGCACTCAAAAAGTCTTAAAAACATTTTAAACGAAGTGTCATCTGAAAGGGATAGATTTGTTTGATATAATTAGTGTTTTTTTTAATGTATTCTAGTAGATTATGTTACAGCTAAAGAAAAATCACTCCTGAGTGGTCCTAAGTGGTTGTTTTAACAGTAAAAAGATCAAACTCCATTGACACTGGACTAAATTTCTTTTTGAATGTATTGTCACTGTAACTTTTCCAAAATTTAAACTTGTTGAATGACAAGACAATAATGAAAATCTTCTCACTTGCCCTAATAAAGCTTACACGGGCTGGGAAGGTGTTCTGCAGGATTTTCCTCATGTTTGCATCAGACTCAGACTGTTAATAAATAATAAATATCTGATTCTGCTAATGAGTTCACAGCGTAAGCCTTTCAAAGCTGTAATGCACTTCGTTCTAACACAAAAATCCAAAACATTCCTAAAATCCTAAAGATTAACCTAAGATTCTGCATGAATATTAATATTTTACATTTTCTCTTCATATTCAAACATTATCCAAAGGTGCAGGCTCAGGTTACTTTGAACAAAGAGCCACAAAACATAATAATCAATAATAAAAAACTTTTTCTAAGGTCATGAATAATCGCAAATTGCATGACACTTGTTTATTGGTTCATTAAATGAGTGGAACATGCAAGACTCTGCATGTATTAAACCTTCCGGCTAAACATAAATGATTAATAAACACTTCCTGGAGACACGCCAGGCATCTGCACCTGATTACACCAAATTATGAATAGGTCGTTATGAGATCAACCGAACTGCAAACAGGTTTGTATGACACCCACCTGCCGCCTGCGTAGACCTCAGCTGTGTCGAACAGGTTGACTCCACTGTCGTAGGCAATAGTCATTAGCTGCTCTGCAACCTGGCGAGAGGTCACGACACACACATTTTTAAAATTAAAATATCATTGCTGACACATTTCAGCCTGAGATCTGCCTCAGACCATGAGTCTTGTTTAACTGTAAGCCATGTATATACACAAGACAATCAAGACAGTGATTTCATTCAATACAACAGAACAGACCAACATAGGGGGGCAAACTCCCAGATAAACACAAGAGGCAAGCAAAGGGACAGTAGACCAACAACTCTAATAATGCACAACCAGGAATATAACCACTGTGTCATTCATCAATAAATTCATCAAACATCTCAAAAATTATAAGAATGGTTTAAAAACTGGGATTAACAGCTGCTATAATTTTGAGGTTAAGCAACCAGTTAGTTTCTGTCTCTGGAAAGCACAATTCGGGTCTTCTGTTGTTTTACCCAACCTTTCTGCAGAACACAAATCATTTACACACCAATGCAATGCACTGTAGTATTCAGTATATAGCCAGCCAGCTGACGTGGAATGGATTATTATGTGAAAGCAGAATATGTACAGAGTCGACCTCGTCACTCCCCACAAGGACACACCAAAGTCAGGGATTGGAGAGTAATTTTCCAGTATATTTTGTCAGAACAGCTTGTTGGACAGTCAAATAGCTTTGGGTTCTGATCGAGCATAACCCTGAGAGCCCTCAGGTGGGTGTCACGGGTGGAGGTGTCAACTCATTCCTCTTTAGTTAATAAGTGCTCATGCTTTATATAAGTGTGTGTGAGTGGCATTTGTGCAGATATTCCTCCATATCTTTGCAGACATGGTGACTATAAATCATCAGGCCGTGATCCAATTTTGCAGTTTTATTACATGGGGACTTTGAATTTGCCATCATCTCCCTTTGGAGTTATGTGTGCGCATGAGTTGAGTTTGTAAACAACGTGCTTATGTGTTTGTGTTTACATGTGTGCATTAAATCTGTTTGTCTGCCTTGTGTATATGTGTGTGTGTGTGTGTGTGTGTGTGTGTGTGTGTGTGTGGTGTGTGTGTGTGTCTGTGTCTGTCTGTTTCAGTGGTGGCAGACAGCGGAGGTGTTGTTTCAAGAAGAACAAGATAATCTCTCCTCTGAGAATCTTTCTCCACCTTCTCTCTGCAACCAGCACAGACTGGGCAACAGTTCAAGCCTATGTGTAATAACGATACAATAATAATAACCTTTATTAAATTAGGGTCTTTAAAGACGGTGCTTTGGTGGGCACAATGAAAGTACAGGAATAAAGCAAGACAATGTAAATTCTTATAATAAGAATTTAGATTGATGTAATGAAACAAAGGCAGGGAAAAATTATGTGATAAAAGCAATAAAATAAAGACAGAATAAATGATAATAAAAAGATACCAAAGTAAAAGAACAAAAGGATGACAAATCAATAAAAATGGGTTTTAAAACATGAAAGCCAAAAGACTGCTCCCATGTGGGGTCTGTGAAAGAATGATATTTTAATGTTTTCCAGCTTAGTATAACTAGTACTATACCCAGTATATCTCAACGTTCATTCATATTTAAGAACTGCATCATTATCAGATGCAAATCCACGGCTTTCAGAAAAGGTTGAATGGACAGTGAGGCAGAAAAGTAAAGAGATGGCTCATTCAGCCTCAGAGCCACAGACTGCCATTGGCAAACCGAACAGAATGAAAAGACAGAGCTAGATAATGGAGAGATAAAGAAAGTAGGGGTCAGTTAAGGAGGGAAAGACTCGAAAAAGAGGGATGACAAAGAAAATGAACAGCATGTTCTTTCTCTAACTGGCCTCTGCTGAGTGCACATATAGGAAACAATCTCTGTCACAACTGTTGGGGACACTGGAGGGTGATTTATCAATAAGGCGAAGGAAGGGTGGGATAAGAGATTTTTTGCAGAGGTAAGAACATAGATGGAGGATAAAGAAAATATTGAAAGTGCATAGAAAAAGTGAGCAAGGGATCAATGGATGAGTTAATGAAAAGTAGAAAGGATTTAAGAAAAAACACATTTTTGTAGGGTTAGGTAAGGTGAGGAACAGGCTGAAGACAGATGACAGATGACAGATGAAGAGACACAGACAAGCACACAGTCACAGACAAGAGAGCCGAGACCAGAGTGATTGAGTCTGTTTTAAAGGGTGACTGTTCGGCCTTTGCTGATTGCTCATTCACAATGAGTCTTGTAAGATACTATAGATCACTGTCTTGGAGTGTTTATAGGGACATTCACAAGGTCAGGAAGTTTGTGTTGATGATGAAGCATCGCGGCTTCCACACATTTCTGACTTCTGGCCATTTTGGATGAACCGATTGTGACTAATGGCCTTCGTCAGAGACAATATGTAACACAAACACATGCACTTCTACCCTCACCTTCAGAAAAACACTGAGTCACTGTAAAGTTGCAGAAATACATGGGTGGCTATGCTAGAGGCTTCTATCTTTGATTTGTTTTGTGGCACAAAAGGTGCAGGAGAATTTGATTTCCATACATAGATGTATTAAGAAAAACGTTTTCTCTCTCACAACCCCAGAATCAAGGACGTGGTAGCCTCCCACATACTACCCACACAGCCTTGAGATGATTTTATGGCTGCACTGTCTCCCCCCCCCTCCACACTCCCTACAGTACATCAAAGTTAATATCGACAAGACACACTTTCTTCAAATTCACTTTAGGATTTATGGATCCACTTTTGGCTTTTTTGAATGAGTAAGCAATGTTAACTTGCAGCCCACCATCACTCTTGCAAGCTGTCTGTCTGGGAATGTGTTGCTGCTCAGACAAGACTACAGTGAAACAAACTTAGTAACACTTTGATGATACATACTTTATTATTGGTGTTTCAAAGTGGCTTCTAATGGCTGTGTAAAAGGCAATATACACCTTTTAATAAGCTTATTATTAAGTGAGAAACTTGTGACCCATCATTAGTGACTTATTCACTTCCTCACTGAGAATTAGAGGAGTACATGGAGACTAGGGCTGCATATCGGTACTCAATACATTTAAGGTTTTGACCAAAACGACCCAGTATTGAGTAAGCGACTTTGAGTCCATGAAAAGCGCTATATAAATTCAATTTATTATTATTATTATTATATTATCGAATCTTCTCCAGTCAAACCATACCTACAGTACAGGCCAAAAGTTTGGACACACCTTCTCATTCAATGTGTTTCCTTTATTTTCATGACTATTTACATTGTAGACTCTCACTGAAGGCATCAAAACTATGAATGAACACATATGGAATTATGTACTTATCAAAGTGTGAAATAACTGAAAACATGTCTTATATTTTAGATTCCTCAAAGTAACCACCCTTTGCTTTTTTGGATAACTCTGCAAACCCTTGGTGTTCTCTCAATGAGCTTCATGAGGTAGTCACCTGAAATGGTTTTCACTTCACAGGTGTGCTTTGTCAGGGTTAATTAGTGGAATTTTTTCCCTTATTAATAAAAAAATAGAGTCCAAAAAGTCACTGCATCCAGCTGCTGGTTGCCAAGTTACAGCACGTAACTCCCCTTAACATCAAACTTGTCATTTTCTGTGTGTGTACAGATATGACATGTTAATTAATGAGCTTTTGAGGTGATGGTAGGAGTACTTTTGAAGCTAGCTGTTTCCCCCAGTTCCCAGTTATTTTGGTCCAGATGCTCTGCAGCCCTTTTGTAGAATACCAGTAGTCTGGCTAATGTTGTACATAATACATCCATGGGTTACGATTAATAAGCTTTCATTAAAAAGAAATGCCCTATTAGAAATGATACAAATAAACTAAGAGAAAAGATCACACGTTTGCTCAGTTTTTGCATGTGTTTTTGTGTCAGTGTTGTGCACAACTGTGTGCGAATTTATGCAGCACTGACACAGATTTTATGTAAGTGTGTTTGTGTGCCAGAGTTTTTTTAATTAGGACAGGGACACTGAACTCTGCTGAGGACATGTAGTATATTTAGGGTGCTTTTGATAACAATGACATTGAACCGGGGGCATTCAGGACAGCGGAGGACTTTTTAACCCAACAGAATTGTGTGTGATGATGGTACTGTAGCTGCCGTGGTGGTCGCTCCACCGAATCCACTGAGACCCTCGGTCTGCAGCATTGGCTTCTTTTGGTTATTTTCCAGGACAATAATTCACTGTTGTGTTTCTCTACTGTGAGCTTAAATATTATCTTCAGAAGTGAGTCAACAATATAACATTTAAAACAGCCTTTCCTGTATGAATCTCAGCTGTTCAAGTCTGAGTGACACTGACATTGAACTGGGGACATTCACAATAATGGAGAGAAGAGGGTAGCTAAGCTTTGAGCGACCATGTGAGTTGATGGCACTAAGCATTAAGGTAAGAAAAATAATACTGTTACATAAGTTAACGGTTTTTGTGTCCCCTGGGTGAGCTTTGTTCTCTTCTGCCCAAAGTGTCACTCTAAACTCTCTAGTGTCACTAAGTGTGTGCGTGTGTATGTGTGTGTGTGTGTGTGTGTGTGTGTGTGTGTGTGTGTGTGTGTGTGTGTGTGTGTCTGTGTGGACCAAGGACAAGACCCCAGCAGCAACATCAGAGCATGTTAGAATGCATCAACATGAGGGGAAAGGGGGATTCTGGTACAAACATGTACACATGACCTTCAATATGCCCTTTTCCTGTCCTATTAACTTTGAGTCAGTCAGTCCAAATGATCTGAATCACCACAACTCAGTCTTTGTGAACTGAGCCTGTAGATATTAGAACTTGGTCAGCCAGCCAGATCAAGGTTAACTGTGACAACAGCTGTGTTGTATTCATGAAAATAGGAGCGCGAGACAGATTACTGAAAGCGCTGAAAGAATCATTTCCTTATTGACTTTGTACAGGTTAAGTCAAACTAAACTTTACAGCTTGCATACAAATTACAAAAGAGGCACACATATCTGACTGGCAATGGTTGGCTCCATTTTCAGGTTTTGTTATATGTTAAAAATATTCAATATCAATGGTTTATTACGATATCAAACACCTACCAAAGTGTTTACAGCACAGGACACTGGGTAACATGACATTAGGTACACATGTTTATATAAAACACATTGAATACTACTCATCACTACTGCATATACAGTAAAACAAAACCAATCAAATGGAAAGCAGAGTCCATTAGGATGAAACGAACATGCAAGATAAAGGAATAATGCTTCATACCTCGTCGGTTATCTGTCCCCCAAATGTCACCCATGTACCTGCAGGGAAGAGAGAGAGATATTTCAACATTAGAACACATCTCTTTGTGTTTGTTTGACATCCTGGTGTAAACAATATTAATCCCTGGGCTGTGTCACCAGTCGAGGGAGACTGTCAAGGTACCCCAAAGAAAAATCTGTCCTGTTCACAGCTGCAGTTCAATACTGAAGAATCACCTTGAGTGAGCGCCTGTTAGCACTTTCTGTCTTCACTAGTGACTGTTTGCGTTTGTGTCATGCATATTTGGAAGACCTTGTGTACCCTGTCCTTATGTGTTGTTATCTGTGTGTAATGAGTGTTCAAGTGTATACATCTGACTACATGCTCCTCATCGCCCTGGAAATAATGCTGATAAGCCAGACAAAAGGCTAAGCCAACCCAAACTGAAGAGATACTAAATCCTCTGCACTCTCTCTCACTGAATTATGTATGTAGCTTTGTTGGGGCGAAAAAACGTTTCCCATTCTAGTTATATCAAAACAGCTTGTAGCTATCTTAAACTGTTCCAGACAGATAGAGGGAGGAACACCTTTTTATATAAAAAAGAAATCTCTGGTGCAAACCGTTTAAACATTGCGTGGCTTATGTGTCCTGGGAGTTGCAAGACAATCTGGACTGCCTGCCAAGATAGACCAAGGACATTGTTCACCACATGAAGATTGATTACATTACTATACTATATTGATATATTCGATTTTATGAACGGTTCATGTTATTGTACCTAAAGTTTATCAGACTTTATTTATATGGTATATTATAGCCTAATATATCAGCCAATAAGCCTACATAATATATATAAAACCCAATACTTCAACACTTAAACTGCTACTTTTTTGAAAATTTGTATTTCGACTTCAACTTAAACTATTTCACCATTTTCTGCAGCAAGCTAATTTTCTTAAGAACATTTTGGCATTTTCTAGTATTATTATTATTATAACATCAAGGGAGCTAATTATATTAACTTATTTTATTGTTCTACAAATCTCTGAAGTCAAACGTCATCTTCAAGCTTTAATTAAAGTTTTAGTTTGACACATATGAGTTTGTTTTTTTATCTTTGATTTTGAATTTATTTGCCATATTTTGATATAGATTGATATCTGTAAAAATCTTTTTTTCACGTTGCAATGATTTCAAACATAAACCCAGCCAACCCGTTCTCACTCCGAACTCGTAAAATGGGGCAAGTGGGCATGGCACCCTTCAGAATGTGTGTAGAACGCACCGGGGAGAGCAGCAGCTACACAGTGCTTGAAGATGGTAGCATTAAGAGTGACAACGGTAGCAAGTAGTATGAAAGCCCAAAAATCCACATAGGGAGGTTGGTTAGGGTGGAGGATGGGTCAAACAACACAGGACTTTCACCCAGGAGACCGGGGTTTGTGTCCTGCGTGTCACGTTTCCTAAACCCAACCGTCACTTTTTTCTTTTCCTAAACCCAACTGTCCCGTTCTTGTCCCGCGTGTCATGGAAACGTACCTTTTTATAAGCCCACCCACGACCTTTTCCATAACCTAACTGCGTCAAAAATGACGCCAATAGTCCCGACCAAGCGCATTTAGATAGAGCGCGTTTGTATATGACGCTAAAGGAGACTTCTCCTGCCAATCACAACGCCAAAGACACCTAACCAAGTGTCTGTATTTTACGCGATGGGAGTGACAATGTGTTGGCCCAGCCATATTGACTGATTCGGTTATCATAGAATTGTGATATTGTAGAATTGTGATTATGTAGCCTACTGGTTTTTAGTAACTTAATAAATAAATGTGTCAGTGCTCTCTGGTGGACAAATGCAAGACTGTTGCTAAATTACTTCAAACATACTGTATGTGTTCTTTATTTCTGTACCGCACTTCCTTGTTACTCAGTAGCATAAAGACGAAATAAAAACCATTACTGAAATCAGCTGACAATATCGAATCTTGTAATTACTGCACAAGAAAAGACCATGTATTTTAATGTGTTCTCTTGTAGGCTGTAAACTACCTCCATTCGACCTGCTGCTGTTTCTGCTCATTGCACAGTTGCTGTTGTATGTTTAATATTGTGCAGTGTTTGTGTGTTGTATGTTTAATGTTTGGCCATAATACTGCTCTCAATCCTTATGTCCCTCACCCAGTGCCCACAATTTCACACTAAATGAACAATTTTTCCTCTGAAACGGTTGACCTCCGCTGCTCGACTGTCATAAAACAATTGATGTACCTCAGAGACAGGCGACAATGAAACGGCACTGAACCATCTGCGTATTTCAACAGACAGGATGTTATGATACAATAGAGCTCATTACGCCATACATTGCAATACCATCAACTCCACTGAGGTTTAACTTACAGATGACACCCTGCGGATAAATTGGATCTGCTGGTGCATAATGATATTATCTCAACTTAATAAGGAGCAGAAAGCTGATGTTCTTAAGATGCATCATCAGCAGAATCGTAGTTGTATGTGTCCTATGAGTGCAGTCATCTATGTTTTCACTCCTTTAAGCTCTCTCCAGTATGGTGAAATTGTAATCACAGCTAACCTTGTCCAGTCGCGGCTCTGTGCTTTGTTTCTGAGCAGGAGGCTCAGCATGGAATGAACTCCCCGCAGAGCTCTAATGTCACAGCCACTGCTCTTATAGGTTCAACTGAGTTTTCTGTTTGATGGAAATAAAGGCTATGCAAACGACACATTTTTTTTTTTTACTGGCAGCTTCTAATAGAAAGGGACGGAAGTGGCACTTGATGTTGCTATGCAACAATAGTAAAGGTAATAACCTTGCAGTGTTTTTTCGTAAAAGCTGTTCAAGTCAACAGGCTGGCTCAAACTAACAAAGTATCTGGTGAGTCTGTAACATTCATATAAATGCTACAAAGACATATCAGAAGGTCCTTGTTTGACTTGATTCAAATTTAAAAGGACTTCACTGTCCTCATTCTTTTCAATTAATCTATCTCTCGGCAACATTTTTCTACTTTCATATTTTCCCATTATCTGAACATTTCTAAGATAAGGGGAATTTGCCTTAGACATCACAGTGTCTGCAGTATAAAATCATAGCAAAACAACAATAAAAAAGACAACAAATACATTCATCCTTCATTTGCACATGCCCATATGCATCAGAAAAAGTGCCCACGTAGTACAATGTATAACAGTGACCAATGACAAGGAGGACAGCTATGGTATACACATATTTCAGCCTAGGTGGTGTTAAGCTTTAAAGGTCCCATGACATGCTGTTCTTTGGATGATTTTATATAGACCTTAGTGGTCCCCTAATACTGTATCTGAATTCTCTTTCCCAAAATCAGCCTTGGTGCAG